>NW_027225622.1:300000-449000 GCF_038994185.2 Dermacentor albipictus | reverse complement strand
AGAGAGTAGCAGCAGATCAGCGTGCCCGAGGTTATTCGAGTATAGAGTTTCCTACAATATATTAGAGGTAACTCTGGCGCTGCACGTTTGAGCCACCATTGGAGTGATGGGAAGTACAGGGATTTGTGTGCTTGTGATTCAGACGTTCTTGTTGATTCGTGTATTGCGCTTTGTATGACTTCATTGTAAAGTTCAGAGCAATCTGGACTTTTCTAAGTCCAAAGACGCTGAAAACAAGCAAAACCGCTACTAACTGCAACGGTTCAGCTTGTCCAGGTGGCCAAATCGAAACGCGCCAAGCGTCTCAAGGCACTGGCTTCCGCGCGATACATTCATAAGGGCTTTATATGTCGCTTGACAATATATGCGTCCGTGGCGGAATGGCTTCAATATCGGTCATGTGTGCTAGAGGTCGTGTGTTCGGATCCTGCCGTCGGACAAATAATGAATTCTTAATTATTTATTACGCAGTACTTTGTTGAAAATGACGAGTTTACAAAGCTCGAAGCCGTTTGAAGCCAGAAGGGTTATTCCATTGCTGGCTCAACCGCTCCCGTTGCAGCTCCCGTAGACACTAGCGCCAGAGCTCCCTCTCATAATTATTCTATGAAACTATATGTGTTGGAGTACAAATCACGATGGCAGACAGACGCGCCCTGACTACGTGGTCGCCAATGGAGGTGCGTGTGAATGGGCACGTGGGATCAGTGTGACCGTTATCCATGAACGCATACAGATCGTGTATGGTGAAGAGTTGAGGTCTGGGGCCTAGCATCGCAGGGCACCGAGTTTTACCCGAGAGGTTGCACGTTACGACAAATGTCAAAATGTCAATGGCGACTATGTGGAAAAATATTGCAGGGTATATAGTTCACGATGCCATGGTGTATTTTCCTTTGGGTATAAAGTTTACGTGTGAAAATAAATGTGAAAACTTACTTTCAGAACGTCCCTCGTATGTTGAAGGATACCCTCATAAGTCCTAAGCCATACTTTGGGCTAGGTTTGAGAGATCATGGCATGCACAAGCAATTGCAAGGGGGTGGCGTTGGCGTTATAGGGAATGAAGCGGAGAGAAACACTAAAGCTTGCGACGATGTCTCAACTATTTGGTGCACGACGATGAGTCGTGAAGTCTGCGGTGATAGGTAAACTACACCCGTGACATGGTGATCCCACTGTTCCCAGTTTATCATTGTAACGAAGGTTAGATGGCCCAATACTGTTGTACAAAAAACCCCCCCTGCTCTTTCAGTGCACATTTCATTACTAAATTTCAACTTTAGGTCGCTGCCTCTAAGCGCCTCCCAGTGACAGAGACATTCATTTTGTCATTGCTGCGTGACGTCAGGAAATGAGAGGCGACAGCTCTGCCGTCTGCTTTGAAACAGTTCGAGACCACGTGGGACGTCTTGGTCGCCTCAATTTCGCGTCCGACGGCCCTGCAAAGGGTCGCCGTTGAATTGTGCCCGCGATTCGTTCTCTGGCGGGATAAAGAGCGGCAGTCAACCGCCGAAAGGCACATGCTAAAACAAAACAGCGCGTGGCGGGAATGTCGTATTTCCAGCACCTGCGATCAGTTTCGGTGTTTGCTGTAAACAAAGGATGACCTTCGAGATCAGATTGTGCCACCCGAGGAAGCTTTCCGGGCGTGCCAATTCATTTGGTCACTCGCTTACCGTTCAACTGTGACATAACAATGTTGAAATCCAAAATTTTCTATGGCCTCGAATACGCTCAAATTTGGACAGCTGGACAGCAGAGGTACAGCAGAGGTACAGTTAATAATCACGCTTAGAAATGCGCTGTCATGGCCCGTTCAACACCCATGCTTTACCCGTGCTTTACCGTGTGACATGAATGGCCGTACCCCTTTTTCTAAATAGTACGGCACTATGCTGTAGCGAAGGCATACGTGGACACACCCGTACACACCACCAGCCATGTCATCTCACATCTGAGTCTCTTGAAATCACGCGGATGTGCAGTAATGGAAATCGAGCCAGTAAATTCGGCGAGAATGTAAATCTAAGTATGCCGGTTAGTGGCTTTCAAGAATACGATAATACGCGGCCACTAGAAGCCTATGTAATTAAACAAAAATTGGTGGCACAAAAGGCTAACGCTCGTGTACAATCGTATTTGCACACGGAACATATCATTTTTACTGTTTAATTCGGCTTCATTGTAACGGTGTCAGTCTATCAGTCGAAAATTTAGGCATCTTCGAAATGCAAATTTGGATTCTGTCTGATTTTGTTTCAGTATAGTGCCTGTACAACTAACACAACGTAAGGTCTTCTTTCTTTTTCCTGTCAGATTGGAATATGATCTGCTTGTTTCTACACGAAAATTCGCGGGGAACCCACCTTGTGCTAGAAAAGCGTACACAAGGCTGCGAACAGGAAGCTTGAGCCGCTTAACATAGGAAAATAGCATTCAAAAGAAAAATTAGCGGAGGCAATCAAGTTTTCTACGTTTTGTTTTCTTTTTGTCACCCCTCTCACCAATGTTGTGAAATTTCGCTGCATCAGCGTAGGCCTAACGTGTTTACCTAAAAACAGCGGACACTTGAAAGTTTAAGTTCAATTAGTTGGACTAATTGTGCGATAAACTGCAGCAGCATATTCAACTCGCTTGAATATGTAGTGAAGAAAACTAATGGAAACCAGTAGGGAGCTTCCTCATACGTTAACACGGAAAAAAGTTGTAAATTAACTTCACGGAATTTATTTTCTACTGCTTTATTTAGGTACTCTAAGAACTTGTATAACTGGTATTAATTTTTATTTTTCCGTTAAAACGATCACGCACAGGCAATGCGTAGCGGCACATCAGTATCCGCTGTCAAAAGTCTACGCATTTTTCTGCAGCAACAAAATAATCAAGACGACACTGCCTCTAGGCTAGGTACGGCTCCTGCTCTTGAAAAAGAATGTCCGACAATTACGATACTCTGTGATGGGAATTCGAGCGCAGCTCTATAAGTGTTATCGTTTCGCGATTTTTTGAGGCAAAGAATTCGACACCGAAATCACCGCACCGTCTGGCAGTGGGCCAGTGCCGTGAGCGCCGTCGCAGAGGGAGGGGCAGTGTGGGAAGGCCGGCACGCTGAGCGCCGTCGGAGCCAGCTGTGCAAAAAGGGTTCGATGAACGCGCCAGCGGCTGCACGAGTGCGTTGGCGCGGTTACGCCGAGGAACGACGACGCTCAACCCAGAGCTGGGCTCGTATGCTCTGGAGCCACCTGGCAGTCTCGGTCCGGCACTCTGCTTTCTTCCTCACCCCTTCGCCATGCTCTCCTCCTCCGCTTTCATCCTCACGCTCTCTTCGCTATCGCCCTCTTTCATCTCCGGCTGCGCTCCGCGTTCGTTGTTTCGTCCTTCGCGCTGCTCGTTCGCTCGGTTATGGTGGCTAGAGGGGGAGGTGTCGGCATCGGAGCGCCGGAGAGGCAGCATTTTTTCAGGACGATGCGGCGGCGCTGCTGTCGGCTCCGAGAATCCTCCCGTACGCTGGCTAAGGTCCGCTGCGGTTATTTGGTTCCGCTGTGAAGTGCTTTCTCGCTCCGCGGCTTCTTGGGGCGCAATACGCGCATCGGAAAATCATTTTAAAGGCTAGGCGACTTCATCACTGCAGCTGGCCTAACGTACTATGTACTAAATTTTGGTCATTGTATCGCCGCGCTTTAGCTTCGCGCTCAGTGCAACACTTGTGAAACACGTAATTGCACCAAACAGAAAGCTTCCGCAGTAGGCGGTTGTTTGCAGTTTGCCAGTGCCGCTTTAACATTTTAAGGGACTATTATGGGGTGCCGTATGCAGTTATGTCTGGCGTGACTTTATTAGTGCCTTGAGCTACAGGCGCTTCGCCTAATCGTCTACTGGTTGGTGCGCGCCTCATTGAAGTGCTTCCCTCAGTTGAAACGGGTCGCTCGAGTGAACCATGATTATTTCAAGTTTATTTAATTTTGCAATGAAAGGTAGAACTGTAGCCACCAATGGTCAAAACTCAGCATAATATGAGAGCGTTAAGGGAAATTTGGTTTCCAATATTAGAAACCTGCAAAGAACTAAGTTCGCGTATTTAGTACCGCTCAAATGATGCCAAAAATGCCTTAAAAAGAATATTTATTGTTAATAAAATAATGCACACGACTCTATATACATGGTTGTTAGCTCTCAAACAAACAATATGACACGAAATGGAGCGCAGATCCAATATATAATGGAGGTATATACCCAGAAACGGTGAACAAGGTGCAGTGCAAACAATAATTTGTCGGGTGGGAAATTCTGTTCAGATATGCAGATATTTCTGGGCATACAATGTGATGTGAACAATTCCTGTTTTACATATACAAACGCCTTATGTTGGTCTTGCTGATATAAACTTTGCAGTTATGCAGTTATGTTGTGCGCCTCAACTTAGGTACTTAATTTTTTCTCGCTTCCCTTGCTTCGATGCGTTCTCTCCTGCGACAAGGACGTGCAACCTCGTGATGACAAAAAGCCGTGTCACTTGGTTGGTGATTTCTACGCTATGCTGCGCACAGCCAACCATATCCAGCTTATTTATTGACAGGCAGGAAATAAGGCCCATGATGCTGTCAGCCTTCAACTTGTTAAAGCTGAAACAATGCGTGAAGGCATCTTCCATCGCAGCAACCAAGTCCTTTAGTGCCTGAGATGGGTAAAGTAGGCCGCCTCTATCCATGTGGTTGGTACGGCACGGCTCTTCCGGAAGCAAGCGCGAGTCTTTTGCTTGAAGCAACAGCTAGAGAACACTATTCGCACTTTGTTCTCATTAACATTTTCCTGGTAACATACCCGCTAACGTAGTAGGGTATGCGAGAGTCGCTATTTGATCCCACCATTTCACGATGATCTGGCATCGCATCACAATGCTTTACCTCTCGTGAACTTCATTTTTAGGTGACCCACATTCAGGAGGTCATCCAGCTTACTCTGCATACCGACCAAATTTTTCCACTGGCGTGGGTCAAGAAGGCTACTCAGAACTCCTTATGACAAGCAAACAAAAGCGGGGAAGGCGAAGCTAACTTCACCACAGACTTCACGACGCGCGCTTGGAGCCGGAGAGATTGCTCAAACACATCACGCTAGGCATCTCGGAGACGACGAGCGCGCCACCTGTCGCTGTCATGAAAAAATGCCGCACCGCCATACGCGGCGCAGCCCAGCCGATGCTGACACCTCCCCCTCTAGCCACCATAGCTCGGTTACGACGGACCCCGAGGCACGCACAGCGCCAGGATCGGGCCGGGGAGAGCTGCGCTCGATAATGTAACCAGCTGTGCCGAAACTTCTCTCGTTGATTCCCCTTTGTGGTTGCTTTACGAAGCGCCCCTTGGGTACCTGAAGGCAGTGTAGTGAATTTTTTTCATTCCATCGACGTCATTCCTTCTCTCATTCCATAGTCGTTTGCGCGTCGGCGTCATACAGTCGTCGTCACGCCTGATGCTGAAGCGTTACTGTGGCAAGTGAAGGCCACGCCGACATGGGAGGATACCGGCTTTGGCCCCATGTAGGGAAACCGACGGAACTCTCGAAAGACACGTACATATGTTACATAAAATCGAATTCAGAAATACGGTGGGTTGCTAAACACTCGAATGCCAATCGCATTACCATCCACCATCGTCATGAGATGTCTGCCGTAACTTTTTTAAATATCCTTATTTTTTCAAGAACCATTGTCTTGATGTCTTTACCCCCCCCCCCCTCCGAACCCGCAATAATGCCTTAATGGCGCTGCAGGTCATCTATGAAATAAGAATAAAGTTACAGTAATCCGTGACACCCATATACATTTACATTGGCTGGCGTTTATTTGCGTGATCCATTGCGTGCACCAATTATTTCCGACGTCAAGGCCACATGCAGGGGACTCTATTTATATCTGCAACATTTTTTTTTAAAATTTCTTACTATATAAATGAATGGTCAATGAACAGATGAATGCTGAGGAATTTCAATCGCACTGTGGTATCGGGCTTTTAATGTCAATCCCAACTTGCTTGAGTCGCGGATGAAGGAATCAGAATAGACGGGTTCGTAATATTTCAAAAGACTTCGGTTTTTAAACTTGCGGCGAGCACTTATCGCGTTTCACTTTCTCGTCTTTTAGAAGTGTTCCTCTGTTTCTCAAGTAAGAAATTGTTGTTGGATACTTTGAATATACCGGCAAATAAAATTCTTACTGCAGCTGCTTGACGGCAACAGCTTCGCTGGAAATTTGTCTGGAATTTGTAAGGCCGCGCATAGGCTGTGCGTTCCTTACATTGTCAGGGTATACCTTGATAGCATTTATTTATTTATTTATTCATTTATTCATTTCAAAGTACCTTACAGCCCCCAAGGGCAGCATTGAGCAAGGGCGGCATCGTTGAACAAATGACAACAGAAAACCGATACATGAGAGTTAATATCTTTACAATAGTAACATGCTTGCGAAACAGTGTTACAAATGAAAACGCTAAAGCAAAACAAAGAGTTCTCAGCAAAGGAATGAAAAGTACAGTTCACTCGTGCAAAATAACGCCGATAGCACGAGCACATAAAACAAACAGAATTGAAACAACAAACTGAAAAGAATAAGATAGGGAGACGTGGCACATATATGACACGTATTATATGACATGAAATACGTACAGATGAATGTATTTGTTATCATGAAAACTGCGGGTTCAGTAGTAGTCTGAATTTTTCATTGCTCATTTTCGCGACAGTGCTGTTAGGAAGTGAATTCCGTAACCGAATTGCTCGTGGTAGAGCGGAGAAGTTAAATGCGTTAGCATTCCCATGAATGCGAGTTAGGCTCAAATCATTATAAAATCGTCGTGATGTGCAAGACGCGCGTTCCAGTAGCAAGTTGCATGGCTTCATTTGGTGAGCATATTTATAGAGCAAGGACAGCTAGGAGTGCGATGTCACGTCGGCTATTTAGTTATTGAAGGGAAAGGTCGAGTTTTATGAGTAATGCTTGACCGGTGGTTGCAATTGCGGGAAATGAATCGACCAGCGAGGTTTTGGATTGCTTCTAACACGCGGATTAAGAACTCGTGGTCGGGAGACCATATAGGGGACGCGAACTCAAGCTGGGGGCGTAGAAATGAGAGGAATGTTAATTTACGGATGTTAGACGGGCCGTTACGCAAGTTGCGACGAATATACACAAGATATTTGGAAGCGTTTGCACATATATGGTTGTGACGTGAAAGGCCCAGGAAAGGCTCGGTGCAAGATTAACGCCTAGATATTTATATACTGATGCCTGAGATACTAGACTTGTATATGTACTATAGGAAAAGCTATGATTTGATGTTTATGGCGCGAATGACATTATTTTGTATTTAAATGAGTAAAGTTTCATTTGCCAATCTTCACACCATTTGGTAACGAGATGAAGGTCCTCTTGAAGAATGCGATGATCATCAAGGCTGCGAATTGGCCGATATAATATGCAATCATCGGCCAAAATACGCATGCATGATGAGATGTTATTATGCAGATCATTGATGTAGATAAGAAAAAGCAAGGGTCCTAGTATGCTGCCCTGCGGTACAACGGAACTGACATATGGAAGGGGTGACGTAAAATTATTACCGACTGCAAATTGGTGACGATTCGTTATAAAGGTACGAATACAGGAGAGCGTTAAGTAGTCTAATTTGAGAGCGAATAATTTCGAAATAAAAAGGCAGTGCGCTACACGGTCGAATGCTTTGGAGGAGTCGAGAAATATTCCATCTGTTTGAAGACTACGGTTCATGTTAAAATGGAATTCTGTGGTGAATTCTAGTAACTACGCCTCACATGACAAGCCTTTCCTAAATCCATTTTGGTTAATAAAGAAAAAAAATTATTTGATTCCAGATTATGATATATATGAGATACAATGATATGGTCGAGCATTTTGCAGCAAATTCTTGTCAATGATATTGGACGATAGCTTTTTGGGGAACTCTTGCTGCCACTTTTGTGTACGAGTATCACTGTTGCAATTTTCCAATCTAATGTAAACTGACGAGATGATAACAACTGGCGGAAAATAACACCTAAATTTCCTATATAGTGTGACTGTATTTAAAGTTTTTGAGTTAATCTTATCGACACCCGAAGAACTTGTCAACTTAAGCATATTTACGAGACCTGTGATACCATCCTCTCTTACATCGATAGATTGCATGTACTGGTAGACTATATCACTGACTTGCACCAAATTTGAATGGTCTTCGATCGAGGCTATGGATGAAAAAAAAAATGCATTAAAGACAACTCGGTATTCCTTGCCACTGATTGTAGCAAGATTGACATCAGTTAGTGAAAGGTGATTCAAGCAACTATTAAGTGAAATTGCTTGCCAGAATTTTGGGGGGTTGTTTTAGAGTAATGAAAATAGATCTTGAGAGTAGTATTTTTCTTTAGCCTGTCTTAGAGACGACCAGTAATCTTTCAAAAATGAGCTATATTTATCCCATACCGCGAGGGAGTTTGTACGCCTCTCAGTAGCGTATAGCCTTTTCTTCTTGTTTCTTATTCTTCGAAGCTACTTGGTGAATCAAGGAGTCTGTCTATCCCCTGTTACTCTCATAAGAGGGATATACGTTTCCAGTGAAGGGCAAAGCTTTTCGTTAAACAGAAGCCAGCTTTCATTGACTGACCGAGCAGAAAAAGAAGCTAGAAAGGTGGCAGAAAGAAATGTCTCAAGTTCTTTGTGCATTTTGTCATAGTCTCCGCTATATGATCACAGATGGCTTTGCTTGAGACGCCTGTAGATTGCAAGGAGATCTTAAGAGTAAGTTGTAGCAGCTTGTTATCGCTGAAACCGTCTAAGCAAACAACTTCACCAACTGTTTTAGTGGCTTTAGATGAAATCAAATCTAAAGCGTTAGTTCCACGGGCGGGCTGGGTAATCATGTTGAATAAACTGAAGTCCAACAATAAAGAAATGAATTGCATTGATGTACGACAACAGGATGATCGGTTATCCCAGTCGACCAAACGAAAATTAAGGTCACCAAAGAGATAGACAATATCAGCTCGATAGAGCTCAAGAGCATTAGAAATAATACTGCGCAGTTCGACAAGAAAGTACCGGCTTGTATCGGGAGGACGATAACAACATCCAAGTTTGACATTCAGCCCCTACTATCTCAATACTGGAATCTACATTATTAACTTGTGAGATAACTGGTCGTTTCATACCAAGGAGGACGCCACCACCTCACATTTCAGTGCGATCACACTTTAACACGTTAAATCTGCTATAAGTGGAAATATTTATCTGTTGTTTCAGGGTGTAGCCACGTTTCAGTAAGAACAAGAATATCCGAACTGCAGTCATCAAGAAATGAGGCAATAGCGTCGCGTTTAGGCAACAGACTTCGGATATTTTGGAAAGATAACAGTAATGATGGTGCGATTGCGCGTGGCTTTGACTTTCTACGGTTCACATCATGCAGTGTGGTTTGCTGCTATTTCTCACAAGTAACAGCAGTTTTGCAAGTGATATATCAGAAATATAAATGGTGTCTCCAACGCGTACTCGACCGGTTGTTAACGTAAAAGACTTAGCTTCTGTTTTCGCGAAAATAATTAGCTGCTTTCTTGCCTGCCAGGTTGTTAGCGAAATATCTTCGCGAATTGAAAAACCAAACCCCTTTTGTTTGCGTGCAGAAGACAAGCCCTTGTCTTGAAAAATGTCATTTTCACAATAATGGGCGTCACCCTGCCTTCCGTAAACTTCCCTAATCGGTGTAACTTTTCAAGGTGCGCAGTCGTGAATTCCGCGCCCAATAATTAGGAGAAAAATTGCAGCACTTTTTTTTTTCTGAAGCAGCCAAGTTTTCTTTAGCCTCATCTTCCATTCCAAAGAAGAGCAGGTTGGATGGCCGCATACGGTTTACGGCATTTTCACATCTAGCGGATATTTTACACAGCTGATTGGACACGTCACGCACTGTTTCAAACACGTTCCAGAATCCCCAGCTGGCTGAGATGGCATAGATGCTTCCAACGCTACTAGCTTTGCATTAATTTCTTTTACAGAGGCAGCGTGTTTTGTTCGCGCGTTTCAAGTCAGTGCGCACAGCCTTCTTATTTTCTGCATGTTTGCACATATTTTCCAATGCAGCTGCCTGCTCCTTTAAGAAATTTTTACATTCAGCTTGCATAGCAGCCACGGCCTCTTGAATCTTATTTATTCGTTCCAAGGCAGCAGCGAAGGCATCGGCCTCAACCTTGGACATTGGACCGGGATTCTGCTCGACTTCACAGGCGAGGACTTGTAACAGCTTAAAGAAAGTGCATTTTATAACGAAGCAACGGGCCGCTTAAACGCGTATATTAAGAATAATTAGATAAGAACAGAACGTCCAGAATTAGAGAAGCACCATCGTCGAACGGCTGCCCGCGAACACATGTACACATATACAGAGGTAACAGGAAAGGGTAAGCGAGGAGCAGGCTGGCAACTGCCACCGGAAGGGGCACAACGCCTGCCTACTCTTCTGATGGGAGGCGACAGCAAAACAGAAATGGAAGATAGGAAGGAAGGGAGGAAATAGGAAAAAGGAAAGGAGAGCAACAGGACAAATTTAAAGACCAAAGTAGAACACTGCAACAGGACAAATCTAAAGACTAAAGTAGAACTCTGCAGCCGGAATTAAAGTGACGCCGCGTCGAACACCGCGTCTAACAGCCTCCACAATTATCAACCACGTCCATGGCGAGTTCGCTATGCGGCTGATTGTGTTCTCCACGATGAGACGCCAAGTAAAGCTGCACGTAGTCACCGTTTCACGTAATCACCTGCACGTAATCACCGGTTCACAATATACACTACAAGGTGTTTGAACCCGCCACCTCCCATCTCCTACACACATCCCGCAAACGGCGTGCGGTGAGTTGCCGTGCCGGTTACGTGACGGGCCGTTGGTGTCACGATGCCGTATACTTCGTTCCACCGCTCCTAGATGGCGGCGCCATCCCTGTCAAGATAGTGTTCCTGTATATGCTCCCGCAGGGTGCGGGAGCATATACAGGAACACTATGTCAAGATAAAGCCCCTCAATTTTTCAAAAGTAGCGCAATTTTTAGATCTTTCCGACACCCCGCTCACCCTGGCGTCTCCTCCTCCACGCTTCTTGTCGCCCCAGCCTCCTCCGCTCCCCCTTTGGCCAATCTGTGTCACGTGGAAGCAGGCGCCGCGCTTTTGTATATTTTTTCCTTCTAGCGTGGAGCAGACGCCGCGTTTTTGTATATTTTTTTCTTTCCAGCGCGCGCCGACCTCCATTGTGGGGCCTGCGCGACGAAAGTACGGCAGGCGGACTGACGGAGTGGTTTAGTTTAATAAAATGTGTAGGGCCGACAACTTAATTGCGATGCCACGCTGCTACGCCTTCGGTTGCCGCAACAGACACAGCGAGAGCAAAAAGCTTTTTGCTTTGCCGTCCGGCGGGCGCAACGCAAGAAGAAGCGTGGATCGCAGCATCGGGCGGGCTGACTTCGAGGAAGTGGCAAAGAACGCACGGCTCAGTGAAGTAAGGGCCACGGCTACTCACAACCTCTTATTTCGAGCCTAGTTCACGCCTTCCGCTTCGAAAAAGTGTGTGTTCATGCTCTGCGTGGTTTTCAGCGCGTTGTTTGACTTCTTTTTCGAATGTGCTCTCTTTGTTTCATGCAGTTTCGTCTTGCGGTGAAATGCACGCATCTGCAGCTGGCCTGTGACATAAAAGCGACTTTATTCATGGTGTGTTTTGAGCTCCGCCAGAAGTTGGCACATTCTCGACGCTTTTGCAAGGCTCAATATCACTTACGATGCAGCCCTTTCGCTTCGAATGTACACCCGCATGTATTGATTTGGTTTGTGGTGATTAACGTTTTTAAGGTTCCGAAGCGATTAAAGCTAGGATGCAGGTCATAGTGGATGGCTCCGGATAACATTATCTAGCTCGCCTGGGGATGTTTAACGTGCACGTTAATCGTAGAGTCGTACGTGGGCCGGTAAATTCCTCGTTGGCGTTTCATAATACTCGCGCGGGCGCGCTAGCGCTGCTTTAGAAGTTGGCGCCTCGGCGAGATTGTATTTCTTCAATAAATTTTATTTACTAGTTTGTCATTCCTTTAAAACATTTGTCATTATTTCGTATTATTGACGGCGCCTCCAGGACACCAAAGCGGCAACGGGAACACCAAAGCTAGAACCAGGGCTGGATGGGGCTCGCCGAAGCCTGTGCATGCCAAGGGGGTATAAGATCGCGGACAGCCAATTTTGTATGCGAACACTCCCTGTGACGCCTGCATTATTGTAATGTCACGTCCTCTTTAGAGGCCTCCGTTAGCCATTACATGTGCCCTCCTGGAGCAGTACTTGTATAAAAAAAAAATATATCGTCACGATTACCAAAGCACCCCACAATGACAAAAAAACGACCCTGTTGCCAGGCATTGCTGACCGCACACAGCCATTCCGGCTGTGAGAGGTCAGCAATCTCTCACGCGACGGCCGAACAAAAGTATCCTGCAGGTACGTAAATGAGCCTACGAAACCACGTACACATGCTTTCACGCTGTCAACACCTGAAAGTTTAGTAATTACGCGCGTGTTTGAGTACACCGCATGCTTGAGTCGTGTTTCAACAACACGAACTCTCAACGTCGCGCGCTTTACGCCTTAAATACGCCTTGAATAATGGTCCTTTTTTTCTATTTCTTCCGCAATTCCAACACGAAACTCTAAAGGCCAGTTACCGACTGACGAAGAAAGATCTCGATTGAAAAAACTGCTCCGCAGGGCTCGAACGACTTTACAGGATATGGCGATAAAGAAGGCTGGTGTAGTTCGGTTGTGCGCATGTGTTGTGATTCTTTTAAATATAGAATTTTTGCGAAAAATAAACCAGTTGTCAGTAGCGTTTCTTCGTCGTCGTGTCGTCTTTTCATCGTGTGTCCGTTCCTTTTTAGCGCTACCATCAGTTTTAAAGAATGCATCACCAACTAGCCCAGCACCAAGTTTTATTGAAGTCTTATAATAGCCCCCCCCCCCCCTCCCCCCAAATTGCGGCGAAGCCATTGCGCATGCGCGAGACGCAAACTACGTTTGTGTTTTGCGTTGGGAACGCTAACTCAGCGATTTGGCGCTGTTTCACCCTTCCAAAACGTTTCGCGACTAATCTGCTAGCGCAGGGCGCATGCGCCGTCGCGCGGTGACAAAGGCGGATTCACGCCCGGTTCTTGTTTTCTTCTTTGTTTTAACACCCGTCAATCACGCATTCGCGTAGTGAGCAATTGTCCGCTAATCGAGAGCTTACATGAAATGAATAAAGAGAAGTGAAGGGTAAAGAAAAAAAAAGGCGATTTGGAAGTACACATGCTACTGCAAAACGTCATGCTGTCAAAAATGAAATTGGGCAAACCTATACAAAAATTATTACGAGATAACTAAGAAAACAAAATTTAGCAAAATAAGATCATCCCTCACTCCAGGCGCTCCTTGGTGCAGCCCTCAACAAATTCGAGCAGACTATTTGATCTTCCTATAGAATTCCATTATCCCACATCTGGTCGACATAGGAGCAAAAACACGACGGATCACGCGCTAAGTAAAAGTGTTTGCTATCGCTATCTCTCGTATCTCAGAGTCACATTGCCGTTGTCAGAGTGCTCTAAAGCAACGATCGAACAGATATTGGAGACCAGTCGAAACACGAACCTTCAAATGGAGTAAAGGAAGAAGAAGAACGACACCGAGGCCGCGCACTCGTGCGCTGGCGCGAGAGGTTCACGTGGCACAGGAAAATCTTGTTCGCACTTTCGAACACGCAGCTGACCGTGGCACGCGCATATCCAAGCATCTCTCGAAAGAACGGACCCGGCTTAGTACCCGCCATGGGCATCGCTGTGTCCAGCGGCGTACTCGATGTACCCAGTCTCCTCCACGGCGGCGCATCAGCCTTCTCAGAAGCATCTTCACCCCAGAAGTTGCCTTCGTTCACAATGCACGTCCTGCTTCCAGACGAAGCCGCGGACGACGTCCTCCCGAGGAACGGTGACCTTGTGGTCAAGACTCTGGACGCGGCTGAGGAAGAGGCTCGTAGCAGCTGCGCACCACATCGGAGGAGGCTTGTCCCGGGGGCCGAGTGCGACAGGATCGTTGAGAAGGACGCCAAGGACAACCTGGCTGAGTACAACTCCCTGCAAGCACCGTGCACCGTTCAAGGACATCGGCACCTGGTGGAAGAGGTATCCAGGGACACCGGGCACTGGGTGATATACAGGAAGAGGTAATTCAGTCTCTTGTGTGTCGTATCGAAGGGCCGTTGCGAATATCCTCAGGTTGGGAAATGACATTAACTGTTTGCTGTCTCCTGCCAACAAAACGTAATTGAGGTTATTTCCTACTGTGCTCTATAAAGAAACTATAAATCTAGTAAAGTATATCAGCTAGGGTACATGCAGTGCATAAAACATATTGGTTTGCGCATAGTAATGCGATTGGTTGCTGTGCTTATACACCTCGCAATGCTGTATGCTAGTAACAGTATTTCGTGTGGTGCCATTAAATACGCTGTTGTCGCAATGCGAGGATAATTTTGTCGCAATTAAGAGAACAACAATAAAGAAAATTTGATCTGCTTCACCAGCTGTACATAATGCACAGTTTCTATCACATTTTAGCACAGCTTGATCTTGAGACACCTACGTGGTTTTTAGGTTCCTTCTCGACATGCCCCTTTAAACAGTCGCGCACATGATAGTAACGATTAGCTGATTTCGATTAGCTGGCGCATCCATGTGTTGCTGTCAGGCGTCTCAGACTTTGCGTCTCTTGTTATACCGTTGAGGGATACGCGTACGTAGGCTACATCCGCGCATGGTGCTGCTTTTACCGCTCTCATGTAACCTGCGAACTCACGTAACACATTTCCCCGTAACAGGTGCTCTATAAGGTTTACAGAATAACGCTACTTTTATTTCCTTTTTTTTTTCCTGAATAGTTACTAATTATTATGCTTTTTCATTATACATATATTTCTTTACGTACCAATTTCGCCAGAATTAGGAGAAACACAAGAGCCCTAAACCGAAATTCGGCAAGCGCCGACCGGAATTCAGGTACCGATAAAAGAAACCACGTTCATTCAAATCGGTTGGGCTCTGTTCTCTGATTGCAACATTTCTGCCCTTAATGAAATTGCAGATGGCACTGAGCTAAACCCTCCTCTTTCGTTGCTGACCTCAAATTGGGGTACCTCGCGGCGTTGACGTCACTTTCTTTGCGGGTGCAAATACGGTTCGCGAGAAGTGTCTGCATTCTTGAGCCAAGCCGGAGAGTAACCGCTCCTGTTTCTTTTGTTTCTTTCATCTTGCAAGCAGTGCCACTCGCTTCATTCTTCACCTTCGCGGTCAATGTCCCGCACCGGTACACGGCACGTCAACGCTATGTGTCGGGCTTTGCACGTGAAGAGACGTAGACGGGCGATGGAGGCGCAAACCTTTCGGTAGCCATAATCTGAGGGGATAATCTCGTGCGACCACCATCGGAGATAGCGTCACTATCGCGAGATTTCGTAAGACTCGGTCCACGAGCACCAACAGGGGATCCTTTCGCGCGCTTGGCCTGCCCGCTGTAACCGCCGCCGAAAGTGATCGGCCTAGAATGCGTTCCCCGAACTGGCTTTGACAAAGACTTCGGTGTACTTTTACTTTATTCGTTTATGCACGCATGCTGTCAATCCCTCGTGGGATTATAACTTCTTTATAACTGATTGTAATAGTTTCCATAAATAGACGGTCACCACAGCAGAATATAGTGCGCAACGAAATTTCAAATTACGGTACTCATATATAAACGGAGCGTTTAATTATTACAGTCGATCAAGCCGTAGAAACACAAGGTGTCTGTGTGTTTGTGCGCTGTGCTGCTTTGGTTATCCCTGCATAACTCAGTTATTTGGACTTCTATTTCAAAACCCACGTACGCACTCACGCACGCACACAGCAGAACCTGTTCAGCGCCGTAACGTTTAAAGTGATTGCGGCACTGCTAGCAGTCTACGTCGAAGGACAGGTGCTGCGGCTCCCTCGCAACTCAAGAAGCGCTCGTCGGACGCACTGGTGAGGTGACCTGTGGCGTCTTGCGTGCCGCCGACGACGTGGCCGCAGCCAACCCTGGCGATCCAGCGGCTGTGCGCCGAGGCACCACGGCAGTGCAAAGTGCGCCGCTCGTTGCTCGTCGAGAGCGACGCCAGCTGCGCTGTGTGTGCGAGCGAGATTCCCCAGAAAGGACGACCACGGGTCGGCGGAATGACGCGCCTGTCGAGCACGAATTAGCACGAATTAGATTTGCGTACCTGGGGAGGAGTCGTCGCTCGGTTCGAGCGAACACAGGGAGTACTCGGTGCTTTCGCCATCCACTCTTTACTTGGCATTTAGTCAGCGGTCGAATATGAGTGGCACTCGTCAACTGCAAAAAGAGGGTTGTGGGATATTGTTGTGGTGGAAAGAGAGTGCATTCGGGCTAGATCGATAATCGAACTGTGCTCACCATTTTAAGTTAATGAAACAGCATGTGCGCGATATTGACGACTCCGTCCGTATACACTTTGCGATGCGAGAGATAATTCCTGCACATGCCGCCTAATGAATTTTAAACGCACCGCGGCGAAAAATAAGCAGCTCTGCTCCCCTTCACTGAATCTCGGAATAAAGGCTACAGAAGATGCAATTTCTTTTTTTTTCTTTTCTTTCGTGCGAAGAAAGAAAGAAATCTGCGTAAACTGGCGGCTTTTACATCCACCAGAAGTAATTTACGAAAAGGGCGAACAGTAGCCATTGGTGTTAAAGTGCTTTGAGAGACTTGGGTAAACATTCGCAGCGCAGCTAAGCACTAACCCGCAAACGCCTGAACTACGCAAAGAGAGAGAAAAAAAAAAGAAAACGTTTGCATTGACAAGGCTGCAGCCTTTGTTTGGCAAAGTGTCGCTCGACCAAGGCGCGTTCCAAACGCCCTGCTCAATGACGGTCTGTCATCTCAACGCAGTCCGGAGGAGCCGACTACACGTGCAGCGGCAGCGGCCGGGAGCGGGAATCGCCAGCACAGGCATTGCAGCGCAGTCGCGTGGCCCGACTACAGGTTCGAGGCGCTGCGCTGCCGGCCACGCGTGCACCCTGCGCGACATGCTGCCGCTTCGGTCGACGACGACGAACTCCCGCACGGCCGAGTGCAACAGCGACGCGGTGGCAACGCCAAGCAGCTGCCTTCGGAGGCTACTCACGAGGTGAGGCCAACTGGGGCCGTATTCTGGAACGATGCGCGTCGGCGATGCTGTCACCACTCCTTCGCCGTCTGCGCGCACTGATTGGTTGGTTTAGCAGAATCCCATGAGCTACGTCATCCCCAATGAAACATTCGCAGTGACCATCACCGCTGAATATCACCAATCAAAGCAAACAGCACAGAGAGCTTCTATTGCGACGATTCCCACAGTGCGTGGCATTGGAAAAGCTTTATTAAAGGTCCTGCAGGACGCCCGTCAGCGCGCAGTGGGCGTATTCCACGGAGGGACCTATACAGGGAGTTCCTGGCGACCGCTGCGCGGGGCTGCTGGACGGCCAATTGCTGGTCTTGGAGTAGCGGGCTTCGTAGGACCTTCTCCCACTTGTCCGAGGTAGAGTCAGGCGGAGCGTGTCTACACTCCCAGAGCACGCGTGCGAGTGTCGCCGTGACCCCGCACGAGGGGCACGCATCGTAGGGGTAGACGTCCGTGTAGACGATGAGTAGCGTGGCGGGGGTTGGGATAGGTATGTGCTGGTAACGATCGTAGTGTTAGCGCCTGCGGCCTGTCTTTGACTTTAAGTTTGGGGTGAGTGATTTCGTTGTGCGTTACTGGGGCGTCCCTGTCCGCCTCCAACTCGTCGAGACGTGGTGGCCCGGGGTTGACGGTGCGGTCGGTAAGCGCGCGCGCAGCGTCGTGGGCTGTCTCGTTATGGTTGGGCGGGGCGCCCGGGATCCGAACCAGACGGCGGGAAATTAGGTGGCAGTGCGGGGGATCCACATAATTTTCTACACTGTGACGTTATAACCTTAACGATCGCACTCACTAATGGAATAGTTATATTCGAAGTGGGAAACACCGGCTGTCGGGTCCACGGTGAATTTCATTTAATCGGCTCGAGTCCAATGGCCTTTGCGTGATTATCGATTTCCGTTGGAATGTAGTCGGCTTAATGGATTACAATTGGCAGTGAATTCAGGAAGTTGTGGAATGGCAAGAACACAGAAGCTTGCAGAAGACTTTGGGAAACTAACTTGACTTTATGAGGAGCGTGGCCAGGAGGCCGTGCTATGGTTTCACCGTCCATCAAATATCCACCAAAATATGAACAGAGGCCGACTAAAATGCGAGCATCTTGGGAAAGGCGAAACCGACAAATATCTCGGGAGAGCACTAATTTAAATATAAAAATACCTTAAAGGGAAGCTGAAGAGGCTGTCGAATTCAACAAGACCCTAATGTACGGATGCGGGAACCTTATAAACCATGTAGGTAAAATTTGGTTTTTTTTTTTCCAATTAGGAGCGACGTAATCGTCGGTTGAAATTGCGCTGTAGCTCCGGCCCCGTTGAGTGAGCGAGCGGAGCGGAGACCGGAAACCGCGGTGTTGTGACGTCAACTCTAGTGCTTCGTTCCTTCGCAGCGTCCGCGACCGTGCCTGACCGCGCTTGTTTCTGCGTGCAGGCCATCGTGATCTGCTTCGAACGACCTTGCATTCCTTTATTGGTGCGTGTGCGTGTATGTAGAGTGGCAGTCAACATGCGTGGTAGTCAACGTGCGTGCATGGTAGTCAACGTGAGTGGTAATCAACGTGAGTGGTAGTCAACGTGAGTGGTAGTCAACAGATGGTCACTACACGTACTGCATGAACGGGAAGCTTTTCACGCGTTTAAACCTTCTTTGTAGATTGCCGACAGTTTTGGACAGCGCACAAATGCCGATGATCGCTTCCCCGCTTACGTTCCACGAGGAGGCATGCAGGAACACAACACTAGAGTTGTTTGACCGGAAACGAGCTCACTAGATCGGCGAAAGATCAGCGAGATCACTAGATCGCTTTGCAAAAAACATACTCACCAAAGAGTATTTCCAACACGAGAAGATTGCAAGACTTTGCTTTCGTTCGCGTCGAAAGCAGTGCTCGCACCAGCATCGTTTGCTTCTTCGAGAGGCCGGCTCTTCGCAATCGGCTCGTACATGTAGGGAGTAATGCCTAACTCCTCAGAAAAACGCAGTCTCTCTAAATTTTCCATTACCGTCTCAGAAAAACAGCACTAAACTACGTGGCACCGCGCTTCATGTGAGCGGCAGCGGTCGGTTACTAGAGTTGACGTCACGAGGCGCACCGACCAATCACAGGCGGAAACGAGACGCGCGAGCTGGGCGTGTCCGCTGCTGCACTTTTCGTCGAAATATAATATATTTGCGCTTTCTTTCGTTCAATTTCGATACGATATTCGAATTCGGAGGGTTGAAAACCATTATCTACAGATGTTCACTCATTTTTTCTGGAAAACCTTTCAGCTTCCCTTTAAGGATAAAAAACCATAACATACGTTGGCAGGGAGGCCAAATTTCGGGACAAATAAATTGGTTGTTGAAAGAGATCTGCTGAAACCTCATGTCACGAATTAAGGCGACAATGTCGGCAAATGTTGAAGAGAGGTCCACTCGGTTCTATGGCCTACGCCAGCGCCCGGCAACCATCGGATAGCTACACATATAAGCGAGATACTTAGCCGTCAGCTTTACAGGCTGATTTCTTGCAGGGTGAGCGTTGGGTCCGAAACTTGAGACCCGGGTGGCTTGCACGAACAGTTAATAACGATAATAATGTCGAATTTAAGAACGCGTTCTTAAATGTTCCCTAGACAACGCCTAGTCCGCACAAGAACGCGTCTTTAAATTCCTTCTTATCTTCGTTATTGAATGTTCGTGGCAGCCACCCGTGGAGTCGATCAATTTAATTACAATGCACTTTACGGCGTCATTATTCGATGGCTGATACCGGTTTTCGAGCAATGAAAATGCGAACAAATTGTATAATGTGCAGAATGTCACCTTCCCTGAACTGGCAACGTTTCTTAATGATGTCCTCGGCAGTGGCACAACTCTTGAACGCAAGTAAGTGCGAGGAGTTGTGCGCGAGGATTTTGAGTACGTGGGCAACATTTTTGGAGTTCGATACCTGCTGGTCTGCGTTGCGGTGATATAATAACAGGACGGCAACAAGGTAGACAATAGGGAGAGCATACAAATCCTGCATGCATAACTGCACAATGGTGACCGTGATATGGCAGTGCTTTGACAACTAAATGCAAGTATACTGTGCATGTCATGCCCAAAGGTGCACCTGGCCCGGCGAACAGCAATTGTCATGCGAGGGTGTGAGCGGCTTCCGCCAGAGCATGCTAATGGACGACGATATAGTAACAGTTCGAACAATTATTGCGCCATACATCTTGCTCCGAGGTGCGAAATGCCGTTGTGCATGCGTCCATCGTAATACCTAAGCACATCTTTTTTTCCGGTTTGCAGCTGCTGCGGTAAGCCATCAGTACGGAAAGTAAAATTGCTGCCAAAGTAATAGGGGGCACCCTAAGGAAACCGACAGGTGGAAATCAAAAGCCGTACACGACGGCATTTCTCGTAGGCGCTGCGCGACGCCGAGAAAGCTTTAGCTCGGGCCTCCTATCTAAATACATGAAAACTGGCAAATCGGTTTTTTTGGGCAACCACAGCCCGAAATTTATTTAGGTTTGTTGCATTTAAAGGAAAAATCTTCAAATACAGTTACTGTTGGTTGCGAATTTATTTCGTAAATTTTTTAAAGAAACCATTAGTACAGATCACATACATTCAGAAAACGAAATTATCTGCAACTGAGCAATCAAAAAATGATACCACAAATTTGTTAGTTGCACTTAAAAGTACATCTAAAGCGGAAAAAATCTATATTTTACGCACGAATCTCAAAAATGAAACTGATTTCTGAGTAGAACTATTGCGATATCTTTGTAAACGATGTAACGTATTCACTTAAGAGATAAATCGTATTAAATTTGTCTGTTTTGGATGCTCTATAATGGATACAGTTTGCGGAACGGCGATTCCTATTCTAAGTGCAGAGTTGCGACTTTGTAAGCTTCGTGCTTCTACGTTTTACAACCTTAGCAATTTTTCAAAAGTCCTTTCATAACATCCAGAACCAATTCGAAATTCTGGTTCTCACATTCGCTAGAAACTAACGTTCTTTTTCAAATGCGCCAAATTTCATAAAATTGGCCCAGTGGTTGTCTCGGAAAAGTGGTTCTGCCTTTTACATGCGTGTGAAGAGACGACATCGCAGTTAGATCCGAGATAAAGCGGCCGCGAAGTGCTTCCGACGATTATCCTAGCCCGTTCACTCTGGAGCATTAAAAAAAAAAAAGAAAAAATAACGTGGCTGCTTTTCGGGAAGGCTCTGAAAAACCCGAAATCAATCACCTCTGCGTTGGCCTCGCCGTGATTAACAGTTCTAAGAAGGACAAGTAATTTCCAGCCGACAAGCGGCCACTCTTTATCAAGGGCACTGATAACGCTGGCGGGACAACCTTTGCGGTGAAGTTCATAGCGCAGGGATAGTTTTTAATTCTTTTATTTTCGTTTCGTTGACGTCATTATATGTCATCGCGGGAAGTTTGAAAAGTTTAAGGTCACTACGCGACCTGTTGGCACTCCCGGGAACTAGACCCTGATGTACAGAAAACCTGGATACGTGTTTATCGTTTCGCACGTGCATATGTGCCGTGCAAGCATTGCTAACAGGAAATATACTGCATACCTTCTATTACAAACAATCTGACAGTTTTGAAAGCATATCACAAATTGCTTGAATGTAAAGTTAATGTGTTTGGGCTTAGTTTGCAATGAAACGAATAACGCTTGTGCCGGCACGCAATAGACGAGACATGAGTTGAAGACACCGCGTGTGCACATCTTGCCGTCGGGAGGCGGAGTGTCCGTTCACAAGTTACAGCGATAGAACTCACAAGCAAGAAGAGTTACGCCCATGAAACTGTAGCTGGTAGACGCTTCGCCGAGTTTCCAGATAGACAGGCATTCATGTTGACATGCTCCATTGCTAAGTGCTCTGACGCGTTCGAAACTTTGAACACGCTGTCCCTCGGATAAAAGTATGCACGGCATGCCTAAGCGTGAGCTAGGGAGCTCTCATCGCCCTTTCTGGGAAACCATAACACCAATTTCCATTAGGTTCGTTGCCTTTCAAAGAAAAAAGGTAACATGTAGCAGTTGTGTAGCAACTACATTTCTCACTTATCCTGGCAGTGAATGTTTTAAATATTAGCAAAACTCAAAATATATAAAAAGCGTCATGTTTATAACTCTGTAATTCAGCAATCAAAACTTACATAAACAAATTTCTAGACTACACCTAGTGATATGTCCCAAGCGGACAAATGGGATGAATGCTGCACCTCTGTGAACTGTACCAGAGTTTTTTTAATATGACTTTCACAAAACGCTTGTTAACACTGTAACAATCTCACGTACACTAAGACTTCTTATTGATTTATTTCGCAATGCTGCAGGCCCTCGTCGGGCCCATGCAGGAGTGGTTAGAACGCGGAATACAGTACAGTTAGAGAGAAAAAAGTGAAACTACTGTATCCAAAACAAAGAGCATTAGTACGCACAAAAAGTAACATAATAAACACACACACTCTGCCTAAATGAGCGGTTTGTGAAGCAGGAAAAACAACGTCCCCCATAAGTATGCATCGACAAGAGGCTGCATATGAAATGAAAGTAACATCAGTTACTTACCACCATTCGAATTCCGTATTCTCTATAATGTCAATAAATGCGTTGGCAGATGGGCAGTTTACGGCTGCAGAGGGTAGCATGTTCCAATGGAAAATGGCGTGTGGGTATAAAGAGTACTTGTGAGTGTTATTATGGCTGGGAGGGTGCTGTATTGATTTATTATGATTTGTTCGGACAGAAAGTCTGAATGGCGCTTGAATGTATGTTTGTTGTGGTATTCGATAGCAGCCGTGATAAAGCAAGTATAGAAATTTTAATCTGGAAATCATTCTACGTTGAGTCCGTGGTTGAACGTTGAATGCTCATTTGACGCGAATATTGTGAGTATATAAATGCCAATGCTAAGTTCTGTATGCGTTCTCGTTTGTCGGTTAAATACTTCTGGTGCGCGGCCCAGAAAGTTTCAGCATACTCTTAAGCGGGTCTAATGAGGGTCCTGAATGCATTTAATTTAAGACTAAGTGGTGTCTGTCTAAGTTTTCTAATCAAGAAATGTAGTTTACCAAGCGCCTTGTCCTATATGTTATTTGTATGAACTTACCAATTTAATTTCGTTGTAAGAGTGACCCCGAGATATGTCACCTCATCAAATTTTCTTAGTGGTATGTTGTTTATTGTGTATGTAAACTGAAGCGCATTTTTCTTGTGTGTGAAGGAGATACTGGTTGTTTTTTGTTGCATTCAGTTTCATCCCCCCATTTGTTGCACCAATTTTGTATCGCAGCTAAGGAACCGCTTAGTTTTGCCTCATTGTTTCTGGTATTCACTTTTGTGTACACTACGCAATCATTGGCGAATAGGCGCATTTGAATAGGCGACTGAACGCATGAACGAATATAATTGATGTAGATTAGAAATAGGGGGGGGGGGGGCGCAAGAACTGATCCGTGTTTTACACCAGAAAAAAATGTTGATATATTCAGACATAATACCATTCATAGCTACGCATTGCTTTCTCTTTTCGAGATAGTTCTTGATCCGTGATACTGTTTTTTTCGTGTGTGCCAGATGACGAAAACTTCAAAGGCCTTTGAAAAAACGAAGAAAATGGCATCTGTTTGGTTTCTGTTATTTATTGCGGTAGCTATATTATGCGTCATCTCAGCTAACTGAGTAGGTAGCCATAGCCAACGAGTACAGTGTAGCCGCAGTGAAGGGCTTCGTTTTCATGCCGCTGCCGGTTTGTTTGCTACATGGTGCCCGGGAGGGCGACTGATCGTTCTTATGTTTTCTGCGGCTCACCTCCTAATCTGCTGCGGTGACATGGAAGTCAATCCCGGCCCTGACAAGATAGACAAGGTTCTTGAAGCGCTAAAGGATGCCGAGTCTGCGCGTGAAAAATTTCAAAAGGAAATTAGCAGTAAGATGAAGGACATTTTATCAGGTATAACTGACCTTAAAAAACGCCTTTCGAAAGTGGAAGCTTCGCTAGACGATTCTTTGGGAAATGCCACAGCGTTATCCGAAGCAAAAAAAAGTGTCGATGACATCAAAAGCGATCTTTCATCCTTTTCTGATAGGCGGAATTCTGAACCTAACATAGTTGAAATCGTTAATGACATCAACAATCGGATGCGCAGAAAAAATTTGATATTCAAAGGCTTGCCCGAGGCAGAAAAAGAAGGCTACGAGGCTTCTCAAGTTGTCATTGAAAGCTTCCGCAGAGAACACCTTGGTCTCGAGATAACGGATATTGAACGTGCACATCGCATTGGATCTCGCAGGCAAGGGCAGCACCGGTCAATAATAGGGAAGTTTCTGCACTACAAGACAAAATGCAGCATTCTGGCTAATTCGTTCAAGCTAAAAAATTTGAAATTAAACGTTTGGATCGATGAGGACTTTTCACCTCGAATACAATTCGTGCGCAAACAGCTTCGCGACTTTGCTCGAGCGAATTGTGAACCCGATGAAAGGTTCAAGCTATCTTTCGATAAGCTAAAGATAGGCAGGAGATTATATCGGTACCAGCATTCCGAGGGCAGGGTCGTGGAATGTGTCCAGCGAAATGCAAACCCATGACGTAGTCGCCACGTGCAGAAAGACAGTGGGACGCCTACATTCTCTATAATTTCCGCCAACTTTCGTAGCATCCTTAACAAACAAGATCAGCTTACTTCCCTGATTCACGCTTGTAATGCAGATGTTATAATCGGAACGGAAACGTGGTTAACTCCTGAAGTTAGCAATTCTGAGTTACAAATTTCAAATTCATTCACTGTTTTTCGTAAAGACCGTGTGGATAGAAAAGGAGGCGGTGTCGTAATAGCCATCAGAAAGCATATAAAGGTAAAACACATACCTACTGATAGCATTCTTGAAACTATTTGGGTTGCATGCTGTTTACCAGCTGTAACTTTGGTTATTGGAGCATGCTATAGGCCACCTGACTTTCTACAACATTTTTCTGAGGAACTGCAATCTGTATTAGGCTCCATCCAATCTGAATACAATAACTCTCCCATAATTTTGGCCGGTGATTTTAACTTTCCAAGCATAGAGTGGTCTCCTTTAAAATTCCCTAGCACGCGCCGGACACGCGACTGTGCAGATTTTGTTAACCTTTTAGAATATTTTCAGTTGTCTCAACTTGTCGAAATCCCTACGCGGAACAATGCTATTCTTGATCTGCTTCTAACAACGCACCCCGAACGTGCTACCGTGGATGTACTAGAGTATATCAGTGACCATCGTGTCCTACATTGTACCTTTAAAACGCAGACCGTGAAGACACCGCGACAAAAAAAGAAGATTTATGACTATTCTAAAGCAGATCCCGAAAGCTTCAACTCTGAGCTTTTTCAATTTTACCTGTCATTCATGCGAACGTATGAAAACTGTTCGCTGCAAGATAACTGGATTCGCTTTCGTGACGAGTTGTTAAGACTCCGGGAGAAATACATTCCAAAAAAATTGATCTATGAAACAGCAGACAAGCCATGGTTTACTCGCGAGATTAAGCGATATCTCAATAAAAAGAAACGTTTGTTTCGAAAGGCAAGAAGCGCAAAATCTGTTGAAGCTAGGTCAGAATATTTATCGTTTTCTAAAGAATGTGCATTACATATTGAGGCTGCCAAATATAAGTTTTTCAACAAGGATATTTCGCAATTTCTAAAAACAGATCCAAAAAAAGTTTGGAGAGTCATTTCTCCCGCACCTACAAAAGAGTTACCTGTTTTTGACACTGAGTCTGGTGCTGCAATTGATGTCATGGATGTTGCTGAACGGTTTAATTTATTCTTTTGTAGTGTATTTAGTGACGAAAAGCCCCTAGATAAGTCAAGACATTTTTCTGATAGTTCTCCATTTATGGAATGTATAACTGTGACAAGTGACGGTATTGTGAAAGCTATTGAGCGTTTACCTTCGTTTTCTAGTCCAGGTCCTGATGGTATTTGTACTAAGCTACTAAAAATGACAAAGCACTATTCTGCTCTTATACTTACACTATTGTTTCAACAGTCTCTCGACACCACCGAAATTCCAGACGACTGGAAATTGGCACATGTTATACCAATATATAAAACCGGCGACAAAAACAAGCTAACAAACTATAGGCCTATATCCCTTACGTCTGTTGTATGCAAACTATTTGAACACGTATTATCTTCTCAAATCATGCAGTACATGGCTAGCAACCACATTCTTTTTCCAAACCAGCATGGTTTTCAACGAGGCCGGTCATGTGAATCTCAGCTTCTTGAACTAACTACAGACATTCACCTTAACCTTCACGAACTTACACAAACTGACGCCATATTTATAGATTTTGCTAAAGCGTTTGACCGTGTGGCTCATAACCGCCTCATATATAAAATGAAACTGATTAATGTTGACGAAAAAGTAACAAACTGGGTTAAAGAATATTTAAGTAACAGACGACAAGCTGTCGTAATCAGTAGTGTCCGTTCTTCATTTCAACCTGTTCAGTCCGGTGTGCCTCAAGGTTCCGTTTTGGGACCCACTCTATTTTTAATTTATATAAATGATATTCATCAGGGTATAGACTCAGAAATCCGGTTATATGCCGACGATTGCGTTCTGTATCGGCCATTAAAATGTAAGGGTGATTGTGATAAGTTACAAAATGACTTGAACAGGATTGAAAGATGGTGCTCAGACTGGCAAATGAGCGTAAATACCTCGAAAACTAAACTTATGAGATTTACTACTTGCAGTGAAATTACGAAACACACATACTTTCTTAATGGTGAGGCTCTAGAAACTACAGAATCATTTAAATATCTAGGTGTTCATCTTTCTCCGACTTTGTCTTGGCCTAATCACGTGGGTTGTATTGTTTCCGCTGCATGCAAATCTCTTGGCTTCATTCGTCGAACGCTTCGTCAGGCTAATAGTGATACTAAACTTCTTGCATATACCACCGTACTACGTTCAAAGATTGAGTATGCCTCATTTATATGGAACCCGCACCAAACGCATCTTATTAACAAATTAGAATCTTTTCAGAACAAGGCAGCGCGATTTATTACAGGTAACTATTCACAACATTCAAGTATCACCAAAATAAAACATGACCTAGGACTCATCCCATTGCAGACTAGAAGAAAGATATCTCGGCTAACATTCTTCCACCAGCTTTTTCATAACCCAAATATATTCTCTCAGGCACACATCTTACCAGCCAAAAGAAAATTCTCACGAATTGATCACTAATTTAAGGTCGAACAACCATTTGCACGTACTAAACTATTGCAGTTTTTGTGTCTGCACTTAGCCATTTCGGAATGGAATCATCTCCCAAGTAATATAGCTGAAATAACTGACCATATTATATTCAAACAAGCACTTAATAAAACATTCGTGAATTAATAACATTAACATTTCTTCCTGCCTTTCTTCAGATGTCATATTATTGTTTGTATAATTTAATAATTATTGGCGTATAATGTTGTCGAATTAGAAGTGATGTAAAGGTTGTATAGCATGTACTACTTCATATAAGGATAGTCGACTTACAATGTATATTGTATATCAATTTATATTGTATATCAATTGTTCTCCCCCCCTATGTAATGCCCAAGCTGGGCCTTTAGGGTAAATAAATGAAAAAAAAATAGTATACTTAGACCTGAACGGAAGCCATGTTGCCGGCTGTGTAGTAGGTTATTATTCTCTAAGTGCACTATTATGGCCTTATAAATAATATCTTCAAACAATTTACTGGATGCACACGTTAATGAAACAGGTCTATAGTTACTCACTGCACAGGTATTACTTTGGCCATTCGCCAGTCGTCAGGTATTACTGAAGCTTTCAAAGATCGCCTGTAAATTACGTATAAGTATTTTGACGTCCAAACTGTATGTTTTTGCAAAAATGCGTTTGATATAAGATCAGGGCCACAGAGTTTCTTTACATCAAGGTTTACGTTACATCAAGATCAAGAGGGGCCGCTAAAGGTTGTCCTGTTAAATACAGATTGAAAAAAAAATAATTAAATTTGGTCGCTATGACGTCAGGCTGAACAACAGTCGTTTGAAACAGTAATGTGCGATACGGTGTGCCATACCCTAGATAGGTAGCGCCAGAATTTTTGTGGTTTATTCGTCATGTAAGAAGGCAGAGTAACAGTGAAAAAAAAATTGGCTGAAGGCTTAGCTTGGTTAAGCCTGGAAGATTGCGAAAGCAATACCCTTGGCTGCGCCTTGGTTCGGCTGATGGTGTGGACATGGTTGCCGTTTGTTAAACTTACGGCTATACATCATCCGACATAGCAGCAAGGCAGCGCGCCGACCACTGCGGGGAGCCGAGTTGTAGCCCCATTTATCCTCCTAGCGTGACGTCACACCAGCGAGCGCCCTCTCTCGGTAGCGCCGCAGCAGCGGCGCGCAAGGCTTCGCATCCACCATCGATGTCGCGAGCTGGGGCCCCGTCTCTCGGTCTGGCGTGACGTCACACGGTCACGTGACGCGCAGCTGTGTAAGGAGGCGCCACGACCACCGATGGGCCGAAAGTGCGAGCAGTATTGCTTTCGCAATAAAACGCTCCTTGGCCGTTTGGAAGTTTTCTTGTAGCAAGCCTACGAGATCTTGCAGGTCACGTGTGCTAGAGTTTCTTTCTGCGCTTCCTTTTAATGTTTCGTTTTAAATGTATTATTTCGAGCGATACCCAAGGGTGTGCTCTGTTCACTCGTTTTTTTTTTTTGGAGGGAATATAGCTTTCTTCACAAAAATGTACAATATTCTCACGTAGTAGTGACGGTGAAGAAGGCAGCCAAACTGCGATTATAGAAACTGGCCTTATATTGAGCGAACCTGTGCCCAGAAATACAGGCTACACTCAGTGCTCAACGAAAACGGCGAACACAGTCGGCGATCGTTGAAAAGGTGATCAGCGGGTCAAGCGCGTCGGCTTTTATACACCAGTCGTCGAATGTTCCAGAGTAATCGCTGGGACCCGCGTGCCTTCCACAAAATTCTACAGCATTCGCGTCGCGCATACATGCAATCCTGCATTCTCCGTCGACAACCTCCATCGCTAAAAAGCGCGAAAGAACAAAGTCGACATAGCGACTTGCGCCTCCAAAGGCTATAATCTTCGTGAGCCCAGTCACCTGACCATATGGGGTTTACGGACGGTATTACGTAAATTGTAAGGCCGTGAAAGTTTCGAGTCACTTTCATACTGTACCTAAAGGTTCGAAAGAACCAGAAAGTCGTTATGCGCTGGAAAGTCGTATGAAGCGGCAAGGAATCTCATGGGTATTTTATAGAGAAATGTTCACAATTTCACGAAAAACTTGTCCTGGTACGCGGGCCGAAGCAGGGATCAAAGCCTTTCCGCTGTCATAGCTAACCGAGAGTCTAGCTGTAGATCGCAGGACGATGGCGAATCAATCGGCAACTCGAAGAACATGGAGTCGTGTGGATTTCAGCGTCCATTTTATAAGCATTCCTCCACCTTGCGCGCTTCGGCAGGACTGACTTTCTCTGTTCAGTGTCGATGTGCTTCGAGTTGTCGAAGAATTCACCGTTTTGCTGCAATCTGCTTGCTTACTGGTCACCTCAGATTCCGGAAAGACCAGCCTGGAAAGCCGCTGGTGCAGAGGTCGATCTTCCCTGACCAGGGAAGCTTTCTTACTGAGAAGCCTTTAGGGTTGCCTATATAGCTTTGCGCAAAAGTCGGGTGGACGGCAATTTCCTTTCGAAAACACACCTCCACCTTGCCTACTTACGCAAACCCGAGTTTCCATTTCCGAAAAGCTCTGCAAGACCTAATCTTCATACATTACAAATGGGTATTCAGATCTCCGAAAGGATGAGACAAAGCTTTTTATCTCACCGTGCACGATTAGATGAGCTTTTGTTGGAAGTAAGTGGAAGAGTATACGCACTTATCCATGTCCACATATGCTGCAATTGGGCATAGCAAGCCCCTTCTCTTCTTGTACAATTACGTTCTCTAAAGCTGGTTCATCATCATCATCATCATCATCATCATCATCATCAGCCTGGTTACGCCCACTGCAGGGCAAAGGCCTCTCCCATATTTCTCCAACTACCCCGCTCATGTACTAAGTGTGGCCATGCCGTCCCTGCAAACTTCTTAATCTCATCCACCCACCTAACATTCTGCCGCCCCCTGCTTCGCTTCCCTTCCCTTGGAATCCAGTCCGTAACCCTTAATGACCATCGGTTATCTTCCCTCCTCATTACATGTCCTGCCCATGCCCATTTCTTCTTCTTGATTTCAACTAAGATGTCATTAACTCGCGTTTGTTCCCTCACCCAATCTGCTCTTTTCTTATCCCTTAACGTCACACCTATCATTCTTGTTTCCATAGCTCGTTGCGTCGTCCTCAATTTGAGTAGAACCCTTTTCGTAAGCCTCCAGGTTTCTGCCCCGTAGGTGAGCACTGGTAACACACAGCTATTATACACTTTTCTCTTGAGGGATAATGGCAACCTGCTGTTCATGATCTGAGAATGCCTGCCAAACGTACCCCAGCCCATTCTTATTCGTCTGATTATTTCCGTCTCATGATCCGGATCCGCAGTCACTACCTGCCCTAAGTAGATGTATTCCCTTACGACTTCCAGTGCCTCGCTGCCTATTGTAAATTGCTGCTCTCTTCCGAGACTGTAAAGCATTATTTTAGTTTTCTGCAGATTAATTTTTAGACCCACTCTTCTGCTTTGCCTTTCCAGGTCAGTGAGCATGCTTTGTAGTTGGTCCCCTGAGTTACTAAGCAAGGCAATATCATCAGCGAATCGCAAGTTACTAAGGTATTCTCCATTAAATTTTATCCCCAATTCTTCCCAATCCAGGTCTCTGAATACCTCCTGTAAACAAGCTGTGAATAGCATTGGAGAGATCGTATGTCCCTGCCTGACGCCTTTCTTTATTGGGATTTTGTTGCTTTCTTTATGGAGGACTACGGTGGCTGTGGAGCCGCTATAGATATCTTTCAGTATTTTTACATACGGCTCGTCTACACCCTGATTCCGCAATGCCTCCATGACTGCTGAGGTTTCGACAGAATCAAACGCTTTCTCGTAATCAATGAAAGCTATATATAAGGGTTGGTTATATTCCGCACATTTCTCTATCACCTGATTGATAGTGTGAATATGGTCTATGGTTGAGTAGCCTTTACGGAATCCTGCCTGGTCCTTTGCTTGACAGAAGTCTAAGGTGTTCCTGATTCTATTTGCGATTACCTTAGTAAATAGTTTGTAGGCAACTGACAGTAAGCTGTTCGGTCTATAATTTTTCAAGTCCTTGACGTCCCGTTTCTTATGGATCAGGATTATGTTAGCGTTCTTCCAAGATTCCGGTACGCTCGAGGTTATGAGGCATTGCGTATACAGGGTGGCCAGTTTATCTAGAACAATCTGCCCACCATCCTTCAACAAATCTGCTGTTACCTGATCCTCCCCAGCTGCCTTCCCCCTTTGCATATCTCCCAAGGCTTTCTTTACTTCTTCCGACGTTACCTGTGGGATTTCGAATTCCTCTAGACTATTTTCTCTTCCATTATCGTCGTGGGTGCCACTGGTACTGTATAAATCTCTATAGAACTCCTCAGCCACTTGAACTATTTCATCCATATTAGTAATGATATTGCCGGCTTTGTCTCTTAACGCATACATCTGATTCTTGCCAATTCCTAGTTTCTTCTTCACTGTTTTTAGGCTTCCTCCGTTCCTGAGAGCATGTTCAATTCTATCCATATTATACTTTCTTATGTCAGCTGTCTTGCGCTTGTTGATTAACTTCGAAAGTTCTGCCAGTTCTATTCTAGCTGTAGGGTTAGAGGCTTTCATACATTGGCGTTTCTTGATCAGATCTTTCGTCTCTTGCGATAGTTTACTGGTATCCTGCCTAACGCAGTTGCCACCGACTTCCATTGCACACTCCTTAATGATGCCCACAAGATTGTCGTTCATCGCTTAAACACTAAGGTCCTCTTCCTGAGTTAAAGCCGAATACCTGTTCTGTAGCTTGATCTGGAATTCCTCTATTTTCCCTCTTACCGCTAACTCATTGATCGGCTTCTTATGTGCCAGTTTCTTCCGTTCCTTCCTCAGGTCTAGGCTAATTCGAGTTCTTACCATCCTGTGGTCACTGCAGCGCACCTTGCCGAGCACGTCCACATCTTGTATGATGCCAGGGTTAGCGCAGAGTATGAAGTGTATTTCATTTCTAGTCTCGCCGTTCGGGCTCCTCCACGTCCACTTTCGGCTATCCCGCTTGCGGAAGAAGGTATTCATTATCCTCATATTATTCTGTTCCGCAAACTCTACTAATAACTCTCCCCTGCAATTTCTAGTGCCTATGCCATATTCCCCCACTGCCTTGTCTCCAGCCTGCTTCTCGCCTACCTTGGCATTAAAGTCGCCCATTAGTATAGTGTATTTAGTTTTCACTCTACCCATCGCCGATTCCACGTCTTCATAGAAGCTTTCGACTTCCTGGTCATCATGACTGGATGTAGGGGCGTAGACCTGTACAATCTTGATTTTGTACCTCTTATTAAGTTTCACAACCAGACCTGCCACCCTCTCGTTAATGCTATAGAATTCATGTATGTTACCAGCTATATTCTTATTAATCAGGAATCCGACGCCTAGTTCTCTTCTCTCCGCTAAACCCCGGTAGCACAGGACGTGCCCGCTATTTAGCACTGTATATGCTTCTTTTGGCCTCCTAACTTCACTGAGCCCTATTATATCCCATTTACTGCCCTCTAATTCCTCGAATAGCACTGCTAGACTCGCCTCACTAGATAACGTTCTAGCGTTAAACGTTGCCAGGTTCATATTCCAATGGCGGCCTGTCCGTAAAGCTGGTTCAGCACCTTACTATTCCTATGGCAGAACTCCTTTCTATAGACAATCCTTTTTTCCTAGAAGTGTAAAACATACATCTTTAATATATTCGTTTTAAAGGTATTGATAGCATCATAGGCATTCAGAAGCATATTCGTTTAACTGTGCAGATTGCATTATTAGCAGCTTCAAACAAGCTGAAACCATCAAAAAGTTGTTGACTTCCATATAATGCGATTGTCTGCTGTACCGATTTTCAAGCTCCCGGCTTGTGCTACAGTTAACGCATGCAGCCAGCGACGTTTACTCTCCTCGTGGTTGAGTCGCACACCATCGCATCTTTTCTCTTCTTCTTTCAAGTTCGCCCCGCCCAGAGTAGCCGGCAATACGGCGTTGTCGGCGCCGAACAGTGCACAGCGACGACAGGAGTGGCCCACCGTCTCGGGCATCGCCTCACGTGTGCCTGACGTCTACTCGGCGGCACCTTGTCCCGGCTGTTGCGGCAAGACTGTTCCACGCTGCGCAGGCGGCATCTCGGTGACCTTGCCGAGGTCAGGCAGAGAGAGGGTGCGCCCCGTCCGCAGCATTGACACAGGCCCAGCAAGCCACCTTTGCGGTCTGATCACTGGATGCTGGGAAGATGCTTCAAGAGGCTTTGCGCGTCTTGTAGTGGGATGTGGCCCTCATAAGCATCTTTATTGTAGGAACTGAACGAGCGGTCCGAGCAGTCGCTGGACATCTTGTTCTCGTCCGACTGATCGTCGAAGGCATTGTAGCGGTTCTTTCTTGGAGGCGTGTTCCCGCAACGATTAACCGAAACAGATAGAATAAATAGGTAGAAATAAAAGTGTAGACAATCATTTATGTTTAGGTACGTTCTATTAGTAACACAAAGCTTTTCTAAGCACTTCAGGACGACCGCCAATATAGAAACGATCTGTCTCATGATATGCCCTTGCATGCAATACACAATCACCGGCAAGCACTCATCTCTGATTTTCGATACCATCTCAAAGATTAATAATAAGCAAGAAATGCAAGCTGCCCCAACACGGAGCCATGCGGCACACCAGACGTAAAAGCAACATCATCCGAGCAACTCCCATTGAAAACGACTCTTCTTCGACGCACTTGCTTAACAACATTGCGCTGGAGGGGAGTAATATTGAGTAATGTTCTAGCTACTTTTACAATTCACCATGATCTCTCAAGTTACTGCTATCAAAAATACTATTACGAGCAAAATTAGAGTAGGCATCCGCCGTATGAGTTTTATTAAATTTATTACCTCATTAAAACCAAATTCCATTAAATTCATTACCTCATTATAGCTCAAAGTTCATGCACTCTTTTTAAAAGCAACTTATGATGGAATGGGTGTTCTATCCGCAAATATCACTTACCTTGAATTTCCTGCTCTTAAAGTGATATCTCCATCGCAACATATATCTTATCGTATTGATCAGCTGTATAAAGAAGGCATCAAGCCTAGTCACACCAAGTTTCCTGTGCTCCTTTTTGCCTTGCACATGCCTTCAATGGAATAGACTTCGCGGAGAAATCCTAAGCAATACTAATGATCGTGAGTTTCATACAACGCCATTTTGTGGTTACTTTTTGCATTGCTGAACTTGGGCATGCCGACTTGTGCTGAAGTAGCAAAGAAATTTCAGGCTCTTCGTGAGGAGGTTGCCGAACTGAAAACTAGCCTAGTGATGTTTAATGATATCTGTGAATGGTGCGAAAAATGGAAATGAGGCACTGACCAAAGAAAACAAGGTCATGAGAGATGAAAATAAGAAACTTAATTAGTAAACAAACATGTGTGGTCTCGAACAATATTCCTGACTCAATAACGCTGAGCTGAAAGCCATCCACGAGTCAAAAGGCGAAGACTGCCTGGCAGTCGTCCTAACTACTGGTGAGAATATTAGTTGCCCAGTCGCCAGTACAGATACGGGCACTGCACAGCGGGTGCCTTCGAAAAATGGAAGCCACGTTATTGGGTGATTCTGTTCGCGAAACAAGAAGGCTGAATTCACTAAAAAGGCAAGAAAGACGCGCCTGTCCACCGCCGAGATAAGGTTTGTCCAGGGCACCGGCCCCAAACCTGACTATGCGAACGATCACCTCACGCCAGAGTGAAAACGCCGTTTTGCGCAGGCACTTGCGCTTAACAGAGCACACCAGTGAAACCACCTATGGAGCGATAATTGCGCAATCAGATCCCGGATGACCGATGACAGCCGCGTATATCGAGTTGCGTGTGCAGAAGAATTTGGTACCTTCCGCTAGATAAGCTGTCGTTTCTCATTTTAATACCAAGCTTAAATCACCACGGCCATCTACACGTGCCAACAAATGACAGATCTGTTACACGAAAAGTCGTCAGCATTATCGCTTCTACACCTAAACGTCCGACGTCTTAGAAAACACCACGATGATCTTGTTGCGTTCCTTTTCTTACTCAATCATTCATTCTCTATCATATGTTTGCCTGACACATGGTTATCTGGCAATGAAGGCATTTGTATGGACTACCAGGTTATCGTTCCGGATATTGTAATCACGAATTTCGTCGTTGTGGTGGAAGTGCCATACTTGTAAACTCATCCTTAACATACACGCATCGTCTTGATATCAGATTTGGAAATATTACCTGTGAATCTGCTTGCCTCGAATTTAACCATACTGCCATACCAATTAACAGTCGTAACAACATCGTCGCTTCCATATATCGGTCGCCTTCATCTTCGTATCCAGAATTTTGCAGTCAATTAAGCAACATCCTTAATAACTTGGTAATATAAAATAAGAACATTGTTATATCTGGTATATGGTGTTATATCTGGACTAGGACAAATTTTTGTTGAACTACCAAGGTTTTCTGTGGAGGAACCCGTTTGGGTTTCCTTTGTAGCAGTAGGCTGCGTTTGGGTGGATGTCTTGTTTTCAATTTATTTGTTAACATTAACATCATGAATCCTGATAGTGCATCATGTTTAGAGTACACGCACTGTTCATACAGCTTTGGCTTCTCTTCGCATATTTCAGCTCCAAATAGGAGGGATTTACTGGGCTCCAGTACACTAACAGATCGTATTATCCCCAACATTTCATCTGATCACATTGCAGCAGTGGTAGATTATTGCATTAAAGACAATCATCCATTTTTTTTTCACCTCAGGCTTTAAAAATATACGAAGTAAAATTACAGTGACAGAGCGGTGATTCGGCTCCGTCAAATTTATGCAGTTAATTCCTGTACTAGACAGGACATCGGTGATTAAGGAGGATTGCGCAGAAAAAGCGCTTTTGTGTCGTTCACGGAAACAATAGCTACGTGCATAGGACACCGCACCACTTACACTACAGTGACGAAGTGCTTTCGTTCGCCCACAAATACATGTATTACTAACTCACTGTTAAAGTCGATTAATAAAAAGAATAGCTTTCATAAGCAATTAAAGACGCAGCCTTTTAATCTTGCAATAAAATCCCGCTTTCAGAAATATTCCACAACGTTATATTATTTATTAAGGCGTGCTGCGCGAAATTGTTGCCAGCATCTTATGGTAAAAAAAGAAACAAGCACCACGACCCGCTGCTGTAACATTATTAGAGAGTTTCTGAACATAAGTTATTGCTCAGAAACCACAATAAAATTGAAGCAAGGCGACGAGAAGTATGGTGATCCTCTTAGAATACTTAACGCATTCAGCGAGCATTTTTACGCATCTATGGATACGCAGCAGCCAGTGCGTCTTTTACTTGATATGCCTCGTCGTAGTCTTTCCTTTTATCTGCATTCGATGACTGCAGATGAAGTTCACCAGGTCATCACATCATGCTATACAACAAGCGCTGGCTTAGACCGCATTGATCCTTGTAAAATAAAACTAATTTCGCATGAAACATCGACAATTTTCGCACTAATCATTAACAAACTGTTCTCTGCATAGGTGTATCCGAGCAGTCTTGAAGCTGGTAGAATAGTTCGTTTTCAAGAAAGGTGATCAGATTATAGTAGAGAATTACACGCCAATTTGTATCCTTCCTCTTTAAATAAATTTAAACTTTCATCTCCAGAGCGCTTCGGATTTAACCAAGGATATTCAACCGAAATGGCACTTACTATTTAACTGAAGATATCAAGCAAGCTTTCGACCGAGGTCTTACCGTGGTTTCTGCATTCATTAATCTGACGAAGGCATTCGACATGACAGGCACGTACCCAGGGGGGGGCCCGGCCCCCCCCCCCCGAAATCAAGTGGCATACCCCCTCCCCCCCCCCTCTTCACCCAATCCACCACTCCTCACACATTCCTAAAGCGCCGCCAGATCAATGTTGAGACTTCGCAGCTGTTCATCGGTCAGCATTATGCTGCCTTTTTCACTCCTTTTACATGGCGGTAGTTATAGCCATCTCTTGTAATGTGAAGGACAGTTTTCTCGTAGATTCCGCACCCGCGCGATTAACTCGAGATGCGTTCAGTTGACACCATCTATTCAACTGTCACGCGCATAGCTGTTGCTTTTGTTAGTTCAACCTTCTTTGTTTAGGCTGATCCTGGGACCAGGAGAGGGATGCGGCTGTTACTCAGCTGGTCTGTACTCTCATGGAACGAGTTGCGGCCGGAGAAAACGCCAATTGCGTTTAACTTATCCCTTTGCTTCTTTGTTTCCTTGAGTTGCGGCTCGCCGCGACGCTGGCAGATGCCCGGAACCATATACACGTGATATGGGTTAGCTAAGGTGGGAAATGAAATAATGTGAAAGAGCGTCCATCATGATACCCTGCAATAACCCTTAAACCCATAAGCAAGATGACTGTCGCCAGTTACCTCGTCTGTTTTTCCTTAATTGTATAGCACTTTTCGTGCAAAATTGGCAACTGGAAACAAAAATCGCAAGGAGTTGAGAAATTAAGCGATCTACTAAGGGAGAGAGCCAAGCCAACAACCAAACTGCAAGCAAAAGCGAATAATAAAAAAGTTAACCGTTGTTTATGAGAATATTTGTGGATCAACATCTCTTTATTTAAAGAGGAAGTAGAGAAAACGCCGCCAGAAGTGGAGAACAATTACTTGTTTTGAATGACGCTTCTACAGTTATCGGTCGAACCGCCTCACGTAGCCACTTCTCTGCTGTGCTTATGTGGGTGTTTTTCTAACCTTTCGCAGTGAGCGCAGTACGTCTAGAATCGCAGAGTCCTGCGCTCTACGCGGTTGTATGGGACTGGCGGCTGCACAGCGTTACGCAATTCGCGGAACTGTCAAAACTGATCAACAAGGCGAAAATAACTTATATTCGAAACTATAACATGAGAAAGACTGAAGAAGCCGTAAAAAATTAAAAAAGAAACCTGGCATAGGACAAACCATGATGTATGCACTAAAAGATAAGAAGGATAATATCATCAGCAATCTCGAAGATATAGTAAAAGCAGCGGAAAAATTCTAAGCTGACCTGTATACAGTACCCAGAGGAGTCACGATAGTTCACTTAGAAACAGTAATGAACAGGATACAGAAACTCTCCTATAACTAGCGATGAGGCCAGAAGGGCCCTGCAAGACATGAAACGATGAAGAGCGGGAGGATAAGGTGGAATAACAGTCGATTTAATCAAAGATGGAGGAGACACAATGCTTGGAAAACTGGCGGCTCTTTATACGAAGTGTCTATCGACTGCAAGGGTCCCAGAAAACTGGAAGAATGCAGACATTATACTAATCCACAAAAAAAGGAGACGTTAAAGAATTGAACAATTATGGGACCATTAGCTTGCTCCCAGTATTATATAAAATATTTACCAAAATAATCTCCAATAGAATAAGGTTAACACTGCATTTTGTCAACCAAGGAAACAGGCTGGCTTCAGGAAGAGATACCTTACAATGGATCACATCCCTGCATACCTCCCTGCAGTGGGCATAAAACAGGCTGATGCTGATGATGATGATGGTGGGGATGATGATGATGATGGATGTGGTGCCCCCCCCCCCCCCCGAAAAAAAACCCTGGGTACGTGCCTGCGACATGATAAACGAACGCATAATACTTGTTAAAGTTGAACCATTTGGTATATCTGGGCTTCCACTAAACTTTATTACAGACTACTTCGGTAATGGGTCTGTAATGTTACAGGTTAACGGCCATCTCTCATCACCCAAGCTAATTAACGAAATAGTCGCAAAGGAATGAATTTTAGGCCCACTTTTATTTTTGACGTTTATTAATGAGCTACCCGCTATTCTTGCTAAGATCAAGTGCATACTTTACGCTGATGACAAGACCATCATTACATCCAGTAAATCAATAGCCACACTCCAGTCTAACCTTAACACCGACTCAAACATTATTACTCTATGGTACCAAAATAATGATCCCCACATTAATACCGCTGAAACCAAATTGATGGTGTTCCATTCCTAACGGAATTCAATCGACGCCCCACCTTCTGTTCGCATTGGTGATTACGTCATACAGGTTTCAAAAGAAGCGCGGTTCCTCGGTGTCATTTTAGATACTGAACTAAAGTTTTATGGACGCTCCCGATCACTTGTTAAAAAGATTGCATTTGGCATCCACATTATTGTCAAGACGAACTTATTTTCCACCTCACATCGTACGATCTTTGTATTTTGGTTATATTCATAGCCATCTTTCTTATTGTGCATCGTCATGGGCCAACTCGTATTCTATGCATATTGAAGGTCTGCAGCGACTTCAGAACCAAGCTGCCAGACTAATGACTTTCAGTGCATTTGATTTCTCCTGCAAGTCACTGTTTCCTAAACTTACCGTTCTCCCGTTACAACAAATATACGTCAGAAACTATCCATAACTGCATATAGGCTCATCACACGACATCTTCATTGAATGTATTGGCCCTGAACACATTAATAACAACAACATTGACCGGTTTTGCCTGCGTAATAATCTTCATTTACCTGCCGCAAGGACGAATTACAACAAGTTCACAGCCCTCTTCTATGGCATAGCAACACGGAATTCATTACGTTTCGGAATAAAATATTCACACAACGTTCACACATTTTCCGCGCCCACAAAGAAATATTTCAGTCAGGAATTAACCAATTCATCTTAATTTCGTTATTAACTTTAAAAATGTACGTCATTTTGGTGTATACCTTTTGTTTTTGTATAAGTGATTAATATCATTGATAATGAAACCAGTTTGCTTTTTCATGCCGGGTTGATTATTTGATCTTGAATAGTAGCGGGCGAAGGGACAGAGAGGGACTTGACACAAAAGACACCGAGACAGACAGAGTTGATTATTCTTGTTAATATTCATTGTTATTCGGCTTCTTCACATGCTTTCGATTATTTTTCATGTTTTTTTCAATAATTAGCCTTACCAATAACTTATGTATCCAATTTCCTGTTATAATCAACTTGCCTAGTTAATATTCTGATTGTTAACATGACCGTACTTCTTAGCTACTTTTGTATAATAACCCCATTTATGCTGAGCAAGAGATCACGGCATCGAATCCCGGCCACGGCGACCGTATTTCGATGGGGGCGAAATGCGAAAACACCCTTGTACTTAGATTTAGGTGCACCTTAGTGAACCCCAGGTGGTCTAAATATCCGGAGTCCTCCACTACGGTGTGCCTCATAATCATAAAGTGGTTTTCGCACTTAAAACTTCATAATTTTTAACCCAATTTATTTATTAATAGGAGGTCCCTCTCCCAGTTTTTTCATTACTGTGAGGCTTCCTGCTGTAATACTATTACCATGTAACTCTAACATGAATGTTGCAATAAACTTTGACCGACCGACCGACCGACTGACTGACTGGCTGGCTGGCCGGCCGACCGACATTAACTAGCGTATGTTGTCTAACCTCATTTGTAATTACAGACTACATCCCTTTTTCATTCCTTGCAATAATAAGTGATACTGCACAACTGCAACGCTGCCTTTCTGGTGTGTGCTGACATTTTTCTGACGTTTTTCTTCCATTTATCATCATCTAAAATGGTATGATTAGGCAGTTGCTCTTTACTCATTGCATTATTTGTTTATCCTGCTTTAGGCACTCCCTTCTGTAATTCCGTCGAGCCCCGACGGTGTAAATAAATAAATGAACTGTAACAAGCACTTCTCGAATGAGGCGGGGTCACCTCCGACGCAGTGTAATATATCCGAATTTTTAAAGCTACTTGGTTAGACACTACCTAGTTTAACTCAAAGCTTTCAATTGCGAATTAAATAACCATTTGTCAGCCTTATACCACTCACACGCGGGCACTCTAAATTATTTTAGGTACGGGGACATCCACTAGAAAGGCGTTCAAGTGCAGCGACACACGATAAGGCAAAGTTCCTTTGCGGGAAAAGAGAGCACGCATCGAGTTTTCGAGGGAAAAAGGAGTTACTCTCGCACACAGCGTGCACAACTCCTCAATGGAAGGAAACCTGCCACACAACTACGCTGCCCCATAAGTAATTTGTGACTTTGCGAAAATGTTTAAATTTTTAGCGCTAATGCGATTTGTCGAACAGTGAAGATTTACTCTAGCCACACTCTCAAATGCTCGCATCACGTCGCTAGTGCCGCCATGTTGAATTCCGGCAGTGTCATTTGCTGCGTCGTCTTTGGTGGGTTAGCATCGGGAAACCTTCGTTTGTTGCGCACGTAGGCCCACCTTCCGCGGTTGCCGGCTCCAGGGGACAGTGCCGAAACAGTGAACATGAAGCATGCTCGTGATGAGTGGACGTTTGATGTTTCCCACTTGCGCAATTGCTGCGTTTATCTCATCTTCGAAAGATCCGAGAGGGACAAGCGTCAGAGCGTCCTCGAGTCTTGCTTCGTCGCTAGCCTTTTGATGAGCCATAACGCAAATGCGCAGTTCTTTCACGCGATCACAATTGTGCGAATCGCACATTGAATAAAACGCGTTACGCCTGCACGCACGAAGGAAGGGACAACAAAGACGCGAAGAAGGACGACAAAAACGTGGCCAGCAGCACAACAAATCATGCACAGCTGTTCTAGTGCGCTGCAGCATAGTAAAACACCAACCGTACATAGTTGCTGCATCAATTTAAATTGCTTGTAAAAAGCGCAGAAACGTGATTGAAATACACTAATATGCGCATGGTAAGCCATCAACATATGAAAAAAAAATGTTTTCGGTTTCTGCAGTAGCTAAATGTAATCCAAATATGCCGCTTTTTAAAAGTGTTCAGCGCTACTTTTCTTGCGGCGTTCACCTGAGAACCCACCCAAGCAAGTTAGTGCGGCGCCGTGTGTCATCGCCGCAACTCCCATCTGCAAAGGGTCCTTCAGGATAACAAAAGGGGGTTTACGGCAAAGGACTTCACTTTTGCCCGTGTGTCGGGCGTGTTAGCCGATTATTTTGTCTACAAATAATAGCCTCTCGTCTTGATTGCCGAAACGAGAGCCTAATGAACGATTTTGAAACATATCGAATTGCGGATTATCTCTGAAAATAAATTTCTTATGTACATTTGGACTGACGCGTTAGAATAAAGAAAAACGTGCATTGTCTTATAAACGGAGTGGATGAAATGTGCTGTAAAGAGATAAAGCCGAACAATATATTAGAGATTTTCACTCCATGCCTATAGCGAGGAAGTTTATGGAAGTGAACATTTGGGTAATATTAAATTATCAAGTGCCTATGGCATTCTCTCTACATGTGCAGGAGCCAGCTTAACTTTGAAATAATTCAACAATTTGACATCGCTTTGTTTCGACTAAATGTATGAAGGGAAATAAATGTGCGTGACCAATTGTAACACTGTCGGAGGACAATATTCTGGCGAATGTTCGGGGAAAAAATCGATTGCGTTTAAAAACTCGAAATAAATTCTGGTCTTCTACGTGCCAAACCCAGGATACGATTATGAGGCATGCTTTGGCGGGGGCACCCAATGCGAGGCACTCGGGCGTTGCTGCATTTTGCCTCCATCCAAATGCCGCCGCCGTAGCCGGGATTCGATGCGGCTCCCCCGGGCTTATAAGAGCGACACGCCGAAGACACTTCGCCCCCACGGCGGGTCAAACTGTGTATTATCGTCTAAACAACACATTGGTCCCCACGAGAAAAGGAATCGCATGCATCGTCGTTTGCCTTGCGAGTGTTGTGAAATGCAGTTTCATGTTTCTTTCTTGAAATTTACGATGTATGACAGTTGTATGTATGTATGTAGATGGATGTATGACAGATGATGTATGATGTCTGTCTATCTATCTATCTATCTATCTATCTATCTATCTATCTATCTATCTATCTATCTATCTATCTATCTATCTATCTATCTATCTATCTATCTATCTATCTATCTATCTATCTATCTATCTATCTATCTATCCGTCCGTCCGTCCGTCTGTCTGTCTGTCTGTCTGTCTGTCTGTCTGTCTGTCTGTCTGTCTATCTATCTATCTATCTATCTATCTATCTATCTATCTATCTATCTATCTATCTATCTATCTATCTATCTATCTATCTATCTATCTATCTATCTATCTATCTATCTATCTATCTATCTATCTATCTAATCTTACGCCGACTGAGTGGCCGAAGTAGTCTACCTGCTTGGGCCACTAGGCATGCCCTCCTTTCAATCCTAATGACGCCAGGAAACGAAGCCTGTTGCCGCGAACCCTCATAAATCTAATCGGGAGCACACACACAGTTCGTGCACACTTTGGTGCTGAGCTGTTTTATGTATAATGTTGGACAGTACATTATGAAGAGAGAGGTGCGTGGTTAGCAGATGCGTTCTATGTTCATCCACTTGAATTGCATCAAGAAAAGCTATCCAAGCACTCGCACCTGCTTTATGAGAAGCCTACTGCACCATCAATACACAGGTGGTATTATTAGCGGCACCAAAATTTAATAAATAGACCAATGTAAATCTTCGTGATATTATTGTTATCCTTCGATTGTTCAGATAGTAACCTCCGGATACGGGGCACGTTCAGCAGCTGTGTGCGTAATTCATGAAGCTACGTTAATTAGTTTTTTAAATAATTGATCGTGGATGGTTAAAGTAAATTAGTAGTTTGGAGCCCGTCTTCAAGATTATGTCGCTGAGCAAATATATGTTTATTAGACGTGCTCCTGTACGAGCTGAGAACAAATATTTTGCAATTAGGCGCTCTCTGATTTCCTAAATGACGCGGAAAAAGATCCTGGATAGCATTGAACTGACCGCTTCTGGTCTTTTGAGATATTGTAACCGTGGATTCGGCTCCGTGAGCATGTTCCTTTCGGCCAGACGACTCTTGATTTTTATTCACATTGTTTTTCCGAAGGCAAGCCATTTAAAGTTCAAATATCAATGTAGCAGTGAACGTGTGTTGCCGAAAGCTTGCTTCGTCACAGAAACGATAGAAGATTCAATTACAAACAGATTCTTACAGAAACCCCAGACTCATGCACGCCATGTATCCAGACACGTACACTGCAAACAGATGCACATCGTGTGGCGAGGTTGCCACACCTAATCACATGTCATGGGAATGTCAGCACAACCAACAAGTCGGGCAGTGCCGACCACTCCGTCTCTTCCACCGCCAGCCTCCGCCCGCGCTGGAAGACCGCACTGCTCAGCTCGAACCTGACAGCACAACTCTGGGCCGTCCAGCGAGCCGAGGAAGCCGCTTCGAGACAGGGTCTCGAAACCGCGTCCGCGGCGGGTGCCCAGACCCACTAGAAAGACGCCAGACTCAAACCTTATCGATTTGAAAATAAAGTTTACGCTCTCTCTCAAGATGGTGCAGATGTGGCGCACCATTGCCCTCACGACATTGCGCAGCCACCGACGGAAACAAGATAACGAAGGTGAACCGCAGCTTCTTAGGCGGCCGTGCCGATCCAGGGCGGCAATACTGACATCCCAGGCGCTTTCTGTTTTTTCTCAGTTTCGCTGTCAGAAAGAGATAATTGCAAGTGCAGTGTCATTCATTCTTGTCTCGTGGATTTAAATATAGGTTTTGGTGATCTCCACGTTCCGTTTGTTTCCAAGAACAGGTGTAAGCAGGAAAATGTTCGCACACACACACGCGCGCACACTCTCTCTCTCTCCCTCGAATGCGCGCACACACACCCTCTGCCTCGTACACGCACACACACAGACAATACTCACGCACAAATATCTATGCGCACACGAAAACGCACACATTTGTGCGCAGGCATGCATGCTGAAACACGATGACGTACGCTCGCGCACGTATACATTCACAGGCGCCCATGCATGCACCCTAAGCACGCAAGCGCACATGCATTAACAGGCGCGTACACGGGGACGCGCGCGCAAATCCAGGCATGCAAACACGTCGCGAATGCTCACGTATGGAAACAGGGATTTTCGCCTTGAGCCTCTCAACATCGCCACCATCGTATCCGGGAAGGTGAGCCGCCCATTTTGAGCCCGCCTGGGTGTCATTATCCCGCCCGGGTCGGATTTATCGGCCTTTTCTCCGTCTGCCTGGTGCACGCTGAGGCTACGCCTGTCTTAGGCCTAGCGTCCGTGACAACCACAGCCCACCCAGCCATGGAATACCAAGTAAACGGCACTGACATCGACCCCGCCGAAGCCCTAAACGGGGAATGGGAGACCGTCCTGCGTCTCCGCAAACAGCACCGCCCCGCGCCTGCCACTCACTCTCCCCAGACGGAACCCAAGGGCGGCGACGGCCGTTCAACCGCCGAGATATCCCGAGCTGCGGCGCCGCCAGCTGCGCAGCGCCCGCTCCGTACGCGACACGCGCCTCTCCCGCAGCTCCCGCGGGGAGACTTCAAGATTGTTGTCCGACCACGCGGCGGTTTGGACATAACCAAGGAGACCCCTCGAACGCTCTTCGCAGCAATCTGTGATGCGACCAAAATCCACCTGCAGGAAGCGCTCGCTCAGGACCAGGTGCGGCTGCATCCAACAAACAACACCTTGACGATCAGCACTCCAGAGGAGGCTCGAGCTCGAGCTTATACCCAAATGACGTCAATCCGCATCGGCACGAGCGCAACTGATGTCACCGCATACCTCGCTCCGCCCGATGATGCCGTGAGGGGCGTCATTCACATGGCCTACAATGATGAGTCGCACGGTGAAATCCTGAAAGGACTTGTTCCCTTCAATCCTGAACTACCAATTATTGACGCTCGGTCCTTCGGGAAAAAGCGATCCATTATTATCACTTTCGCCACCGGCCCCCTGCCAAAGGCTGTCCGCTTTTGGGCGGGTATTCACACTTGCTTTCCTCATCGACCAAAAATGGAGACTTGCTACAACTGCCGCCGTATCGGACACCGCCAGGATGTCTGTCCCGTCCCAACTAGCGGATGTTGCCACAATTGCGGTGACAAGCACACGCCAACGGAACCCCCAACCTGTACACCCAAGTGCATTGTCTGTGGGGACGAGCATCATACTGTGAATATTCAATGTAAGTACCGGTATGCACGCCCGCCACCACGCACCCAGCCAACCACCGGACACCAGTCAAGAACCCGGGAGCAGAAGCCAGCCCCGCGAAAGTCATCGCGCAGTGCAAGCACTGCGCGCTCCCTTTCACGTGACCGTAGCCACAAGCCCCAGCAGGACCTCACCTGGGCCGACCGTGCAAGAAAAGCGCCGCCTGCCCCCGCCCAGAAAACTCCGGACCACAACGAACGGGAGCTCCGGGCCCTGCGGGAGGAGGTAAGACGCCTCACAGTCCTCACTCAGAGCTCACTTCCCTCTCCTACTCTTTCTCACTCCCCCCCAACTTCACCTCCTACTCTATCACAAACCAACACCGCTACCTCTCAATCACCCCCCTAAAAAAAACAACGTATCACTCCCCCACCCCTCACCTCCGAGCCGATCGATGTCGACTCCAAATTGAAAGACCTCTCCGACCAATTTGACAAAAAACTCAAAGAGATTGAGGTTCGCCTCGAAAGCAAATTCAATACTCTCATCACTGACCTCACTACGAAAGTGGAGACGCACTTGGAACGCTGCATGGAATCTATGCTTCGGCAAATGGTCAACCTCCTCGAAGCACGCCTCACGCAGCTCCCCCCGCTCTCTACCCCCCTTCTCCCCACAGCACAACTAACTGCCATGGAACCCCACATCCCAATAGACGCGAGACTAGCCCCTCTTATCCATCCCTCTAAGCTCCAATATGGCGGGACGGGGCAACAATAACTCCCTTCACATCATAACCTGGAACTGCCGCGGCTTCCGGAGCAAGCGCGCGCCCCTGCAGCTTCTACTTCTTACACTTTCCCCGACACCACAAGTCCTTCTTCTCCAAGATCCCGCCACTCAGGCCACACTCCCCAGTTACAACTCCACACACTCTGACACCACAAACAGACCCAGGGCGTCCACACTTGTGCACCGCAACTTAACACACAAGACACATTACATCACGTCAGAGACGCCCTGCGTGATCACCGAAATTATCCATCATACACATACACTCCCATCCATCTTTATTGCCAATATCTACCACCCCCCATCCCAACCGATGGCCTCGTTGGACTCCCTCCTCCGAGAGTTGTACCGCCTAGCAGGGAAGCACCCCGTACTAATCGGTGGGGATTTCAACAGCCAGCACACTGACTGGGGATATAAAACAACCACACACAGAGGTCGCAGGCTCTGGCTGCTCATGCAGAACCTCCAACTTTCCGTCCACAACAACTTTCAGATGCCTACGCGAATCGGCAACAGTGTCAGCATGGACACTAGTCCGGATCTGGTTATCAGCCGCTCCCTCCGTGATGTGACCTGGACGAGAACACAACACACACTGGGCAGTGATCATTACATTATACAAGTCACTGTCCCATTCAAACCACCCCGCCACACCTACATGACACACAAACTCATTAACTGGGACGCTCTCCGCACCGCGCGGACTGCCCTCCCTGACAACCCCATCACCGACATCACCGACTGGGTAGACTCACTTCAGACTGACATCCAACACCACACGCAGCTGATTGAAACCACCACAGACACCCCGACACTAGACACCCGACTCGCCCACCTCTGGGAGGCCTACCACAGCCTCCTAGAAAGGTGGAAACGGGGTAAACATAACAGAACACTAAAGAAACGCTTAGCCGCTTTACAATCCCAAATTCAACTACATTCGGAGGAGCTCTGCCGCTCAAATTGGGGGCAGGTATGCGACGGCATCGCCGGCAAACTGACAACCAAAAGAGCGTGGCACCTCCTTCGACACCTCATCGATCCATCGAAAACAAAAAACACCACCCAGCACCACGTCACCCGGCTCATACACACACACATGGACAACCCCGATGCTCTCTTGGGTACACTCCGCGACACATACACTTCACCTGGCATACCATCTCCTCTCCCCTCATACACAGGACAGCCGAACCCCGAACTCGACACCGACATAACAGAGGCGGAGGTCAGAGCAGCCCTTATGACTCTCCGCACCAATTCCGCGCCCGGCCCCGACCAGGTCACCAACACAACGCTTCGTAATCTGGACAATCAATCGATTACTCGCATCACGGAGTACTTCAACCAGTGCTGGAGAGAGGGCACTCTCCCCCAGTCCTGGCGACACGCAAAGGTAATCTTTATTCCGAAACCCAACAAACCACTTACACTCCAAAACCTTCGCCCAATCTCGCTCACCTCGTGTCTCGGAAAGCTTTTCGAGCATGTGGTATCAGCGAGGCTCGCACAGCACATGACAGACCATGACTTATACCCTCACAGCATGGTGGGATTCCGCCCCCATTTGTCCACACAAGACGCCATGTTGCAAATCACCCATGACATCTTCGATCCGCTCATTCCAAGCCACACCAAGGCAGTCCTGGCTTTGGATTTATCCAAAGCCTTTGATCGCGTCGAACATCACGCGATCATGACTGCACTTTCCCCACTGAATGTGGGCGCACGTACGTACACCTACATTCAGGCATTCCTCACAGCACGCACGGCCGAGCTCCATTTCGGCCCGCTCACCTACCCCACATACTCACTAAAAAGCGTAGGCACCCCGCAAGGCTCCGTCCTCTCACCTTTCTTATTTAATATCACACTCATCCCCCTAGCACGACAAGTGGCAACCGTTCCTCACCTGAAACACACTCTCTACGCGGACGACATTACGCTATGGACTACCCATGGCAGTGATGGCGCCATACAGGACACCATCCAAGCAGCCGCCAATCTGACCCAAAACTATGCAGTTAGCGTAGGACTTTCTTGTTCCCCAGAGAAGTCAGAGCTGCTGTGTATTCGTCCCAAAAACCGCAACTTGCCCTGCTCCCCCATCGTCATCGAGCTGGACGGTAGACCGATACCAGAGGTCGAAACCCTCAGGATACTTGGTATGCATATCCAGAGTGATGGGAAGCACACGACTACACTCCGGAGACTCAGGCGGGTAGTAGGGGCGATCTCGCACCTTATCCGCCGGGTCTCGGGCCACCACAGAGGCATGAGGGAGCGTGATCTATGCCGACTTGTTCACGCCTTTGTACTCAGCCGTGTACTCTACTCCACCCCCTATCTCAAGCTGTCTCGCCGTGAAACTGACGCCATGGACGCTCTTATTCGCCGGGCATACAAAGTCGCCCTCCACCTTCCCATAAATACACCTACCGACCGACTCTTACAATTAGGCCTCCACAACTCAATCGGGGAACTTGTAGACGCGCACCGCCAAGCACAATACCTTCGTCTCACACAAACCAACACTGGTCGGTACATACTGCACTCCCTTGGAATCCGGATACCAGCCAACGATCCGACATTACGCCCCATACCAAAACCCTTACACTGCGAACTGCTCATTAAGCCACTCCCCCGTAACATGCACCCCGACCACCACGATAAGCGCCGCAGAGCTCGAGCTACAGCGCTGCACCGTTACTACGGCTCGGAACCGGACGCCGTATGGGTAGACGCAGCCTGCAAGGGTGATGAAGCGGTCGCTGTCGTGGTGGATCACACTCTCTCTCCGATTGGAACGCACACACTCCCCCCAGACACCTCTCCCGAAGCTGCAGAGGAAGCCGCCATTGCCCTAGCTATTATCAACACAGAAGCACGGTATGTTTTATCAGACTCCAAAACTGCAATCCTAAATTTCGCACGAGGCCGAGTCCACGTCCCTGCTTTTTGCATACTGGACTCGCCCGTTGCACCCCCGCCCCGTCATGTGGAGCTGATTTGGGTGCCCGCGCACTGCGGGAATCCTGGTAACGAGGCCGCCAACCTCTTAGCCCGAGGTTCTTTAAACCGGGCTCTTGCGGCCTCCGATCCGGGATTCACGAAGGAGCGCGCGCACACTTTCAACGAGCTGACGAATGCCTCCAAGGCGGCGCGTCAGCTGTACCCCGCACCGCACAAATCCCTTAGCAATCGACAAGCAACCCTTTGGCGCCGTTTACAAACTCACACTCTCCCATCTCCTCTGACTCTTTCTCACTATCACCCTCTTTTCCTCACATCAGCCTGTAAACTCTGTCCCGAACCTCGCGCTTCTGCTCTCCACCTCCTTTCTCATTGCCCGGCGGATCCTCCCCCGCGGGGCCTCGAGCACCTGAAGACCTGGGAGGACTGGGAGACCCTGCTGCGCTCTGGAGACCCGGAGGTGACCATGGCTACTGATCGGGCTGCCAGCGTTATGGAGCGAAGCAACATAAACGCTTGAGTGCAGTGGGGTCGTGCGGGGGGGCCCAGGGGCCTGCGTGCTCCAAACTCCTCAGTCTCACAATAAAGTTTTTATGATGATGATGATGGAAACAGGCATTCGCGCTCCTGCAAATGCAAACACGCAGGTACTCGCACGCGTACACTTTCTCCCTCCATCGCACGCACGCACGCACACATAAACACACACACACACACTTTCTCTCCCTCATACACGCTCTCTTGCTCTCTCGCGCGCACACCCACTCTCTCGGCCTCACACAGGCACTCGACGCTCTCTCGCACGCACGCCCTTGTGAGGGCGCTCTCTCGCACGCCCTCACAAGGGCGTGCGAAAACTGACGTTTGGATTTGTGGCGGATGGACGTGCGTTTCGGGGCTCCGTGGCGACGACGAAATCATAAGTTTTTGTGCATGCTTTGAGCTTGCTTCTGTTTTTATTAGCTGTTTTTTTGTATTTAAATAGTAATTGGGCGTGCGGACGCTCCTGTGTCGAGGCTTCAGCGACTTCGTTCGTGGCTAGGTGGTCTTTCTTGCTTCTTGTTGGCTGATGTTTTTGAAGAGTTTTGTTTTGCATGGAGCGGGGGCGCAAATTTTGAATTCGTGGTAAGCGTGGTAAACGTGCCGGCTTTGTCTGGGTCTGGCGGTTTCCCTCGTTGGGCCTGGGTGCTAGGCGGGACCTGTTTGATAGGCCTATGTAACTATCTCAGCTAGCTCTTCGAAGTGATTTGGCGGACGTGCTCGTTGAGCCTGAGGAAGTAGGCCTAGCGATGAAACCAAACAAAGGGAAGGCCGCGGGGGATGCGGAGCAAGTGCAGTGCGACGAGTGCCTGCGCTGGTGCTCCCTCGACGAGACCAGTTTCCAGAGCTTAGCAGACGCGGAAGAGTCTAGCTTTACGTGCAGGCTGTGCGAAAAGGTCAGGGAAGCAGTCCAAAAACTGGAAGGAAATTGGACAGCCAAGTTCGAGGAGCTGAAAGCAGACCTGAAGGAGGAGCGGGAGAGGCGGTTAGCTTTGCAGGCGAAAGTCGCCGAGTTGGTCAAGGTGGAAGCGGTGCAGGCCGCGCAATTAGTAAGAACCGTGGCCGAGCTTGGAGAAGAGAAGGAAAGGAGAGCAGAACTGCATAGGCGTCTCGATGCGCTTGAGACGCGCGCAGCGGAGAATGATGGGTCGGGACACCAAGCCGGGGGCAAAAGCACAGAAAGTAAGGTAGACCCTACATGCGAAGTCGGGGGCAGGGTGGCAGGGCAAGCAGTAGTCGGCTCGCCGCCGGTGAATCGGCGTAGTTATAGCGAAGCAGCGCAACACGCCCCGCGGGAGGCGACGCTGCAGCCACAGGAAGCCGGGAAGCAGGGAGAGGTAGGAGAGAGTGAAAGGGTGATTATCGCTGGCGACTCAAACATGGCTGGGTGCTCAAAAGCAATTGTGGAGAGGGTGAAAGGCGACAAAAGAGTGGCGGTAGGGACATTTCCAGGGCAGACACTGGGTTCTGTCATGGAGCGAGCAAAAGAAAAGCTCACGGAAAATGCCCACGTGCGCAACCTTGTCGTAGTAGCAGGTGGGCTAAATGACGTCCTGAACAGGAAAGGGCCAGGACTAGCCCAGCGCTTGGCGAAGGGGGTGGACGACTTGCGCGAGCTATCCCCTCAGGTGCAGATCGTGGTGTGCACGGTGCCGGAGGTGCCTGTGCGTGACAGTCACGTACAAAGAGCCGTAATGGCTGCCAATGAGGCAATATGGAAAATGAGCCGAGAGAAAGGCTTCGAGGTTGTCGAAGTAAACAGGGAAGTGAGAAGTTGTGGTGGTTTTAAACGAGATGGGATCCACTTCAATTACAGGCTAGCACGAGAAGTGGGCTGGCGACTTGGGGATCGCGCTGTTGCTTTTTTAGGGGGCCCGCGGGCGCTCGGGAGGTCAGAGTAGGTAGTAATAAAGAAGGTCCCCTAGGGGAACAGCAGAAGAGCATCGCCGTCGATAAGAGAAAAAGGAGGAAAGCAAGAACAAGAGCTCGCCATGCAATAGGCTACATGAACATGCAGGGTGGCAGAAGAAAGGAAAAGTGGGCAGAGATTGAGGAGCAGTTACATAGAGAACAAATAGGGGTGTATGCGGTTACAGAAACGCACCTTAGAGACTCAGAAGAGCCGCCAGTTATTGAGAATTATGTATGGGAAGGGTGCAACAGAACTAAGTCGGAAAGAAAGGGAGGGGGAGTCGGAATGCTCATCCATCAGGGAGCCAAATGGAAAAGAGTAAATTCACAATGTCAAGAGCATCTTTGGTTATCAGGTACAATGAGTGGGAAAGAAACTTGGCTTGGAGTTACGTATTTGTGGACCGGAATAAATTGCACAGAGAAGAATAAAGAGTTAGTGGAATGCATAAGCGCTGATATTAGGGGTTTCGGGAATGGTGCTGAGATAGTCCTATTAGGTGACATGAATGCCCACATACAGGGTTTAGATGGCTATACCGACAATAACGGGAAGTCAATGCTAGACCTTTGCGAGCAACATAACCTCGTGATCGTGAATACAGGGCCTAAGTGTGAAGGACAGATCACGTGGGAAGTGGGAAACCGGCAATCGACCATTGATTACTGTCTGATGACAGAAAGAATTCATGATAAGTTGAGAGAAATGGTCATCGATGAGGAAGGGTTTAGCAGCATAGGGAGTGACCATAAACGCATCATTTTGAAAATGGGATATGTAGTTGGGAAAGAGAGCAACGAAAGCAAAATGGCCAGCCCAAATTTGAACGCTGAACAAATAGCAAATATAGTCACTAGAGTGGAGGAAGAAATTGGCAAGTCGCCAAGTAAGGGGTGGGAATATGGTGAGCTTCTAAGTGTAGTAACGACAGAAATACGGAAAGAGAAACAACACGTTCATTGGAAAGGAAAAAAGAAACCGAAAAGCTGGTGGAACAAGGAGATACGAGAAGCGATCGCCGAAAGACAGAAAGCATCTCGAGAGCACAGGCAGGCAAAGAAGGCGCAGTTGCCACAGGATGAAGTAACCGGTAAATGGGAAATATACCGGGAGAAAAAGTCTATGGTTCAAATACTGGTGCAAGCAAAATTAAAAGGTGAAAGTGAAAGTTGGTTGTCAGAAATACGTGAGAAAAAGAAGGCCGCACCTAGAATATTTTGGAATCACATAAAATTATTAGGCAGGAAATCAACAACAATACAACAACATATCCTAGACGAAGATGAAAACAGACTGGAAGGAGAAGCAGCAATAAATTACATCCAAAAAGTAACAGCCGAATCTTTCCAAGGCAAGGACGAGGTTGTATTTGAAGAAAAAAAGAGCATGAAAGAGACCCAAGGGGGAAAGGAGCTAGTGCTTACAAATTTAAACTGGAAGAAAGCGGAAGAGAAAATTCCTAAGCGCACAGCCACAGGGCTAGACGAGGTTCCCGTTAGGCTGATAAATGAACTGGGACCAAAAAGTAAGGAAGCTCTCGTGAAAGCAGTTGAAAAACTTTAAAAGATAGACGAATACCAGACAGTTGGCGACAAAGTAGAATGAATTTAATTTATAAAGGTAAGGGGGAGAAAGACAGAATTCACTCGCATAGACCGTTGACCATTACATCGGTAATATACAGGCTAGCAATGCAGGCAATCAAATTAAAGCTTCAAGCATGGGCAGAAAATAATGACATTTTGGGAGAGCTTCAGAATGGCTTTAGAATAGGTAGGCGTTTGGATGATAACTTGTTTGTTCTTACTCAGTGTATTGAAATATCAAAAGCAGAAAGCAGACCGTTGTATGTGGCCTTTTTGGACATTACAGGAGCATACGACAACGTAGACCGCAGCATTTTGTGGGATATTCTGGAAGGGGAAGGCTTAGGTAACGATTGTATACAGCTTTTGAGAGAGATTTACCTAGAAAATACTGTTTGCGTTGAATGGGAAGGGATGAGGAGCGCGGAGAAAGTTCATATCAACAAGGGACTGAGGCAGGGGTGCCCTTTATCCCCGCTGCTGTTTATGATGTACATGGTGAGGATGGAGAGGGCGCTAGAAGGAAGTAATATCGGGTTTAATCTCTCATACAAACAGGCAGGTACAGTAATAGAGCAGCAACTCCCAGGTTTATTTTATGCGGACGACATTGTGTTGCTCGCAAACAAGCAAAGTGATTTGCAACGTCTGGCTAATATCTGTGGACAGGAAGGCAACAATTTAGGTTTGAAATTTAGTGTTAGAAAATCAGGTGTTATTGTATTCAATGAAAACAGTGAACAGACAGTGGAGATACAGGGCCAAGAAGTACCTCGGGTAACAGAATATAAATACCTTGGTATATGGATAAACGAAGGCAACGGATATATGGAAACACAGGAAAAAACCATTACAGTCAAGGGGATGATAAATGCAGCCATAATGAAGCACAGAGCGCTATGGGGATACAATAGGTACGAGGTCCTCCGAGGTGTGTGGAAAGGGGTAATGGTTCCAGGACTTACTTTTGCAAATGCGGTTGTTTGCTTTAAATCAGGGGTACAATCAGGACTCGACGGGAACCAAAGGTCAGTGGGTCGCCTCGCATTGGGCGCTCACGGGAAGACTACAAATGAAGCTGTGCAAGGGGATATGGGCTGGACTAGTTTTGAAGTGAGGGAAGCTCGCAGTAAAATTGAGTATGAAGAACGGCTGAGGAATATGGAGGAAAGTAAATGGGCTGGGAGAGTGTTCAGGTATCTGTATAGGCAAAACATTGATTCACAGTGGAGGAAAAGAACTAGGAAGCTTACCAGCAAGTATGCGGCCTGTGGGGTGGGCAACACAGCAACAAAGAAGGTCAAGCGGAAAGTCAGAGAGGCTGAATTAATCTCATGGGTGGCGGCAATGGAAAAGAAACCTGCCATGAGTAACTACTTAAGGGGAAAAAACGAAATTAGGAAAGAAACCATTTATGATAACTCAAAGGGAAGCTCATTACTTTTCGAAGCGAGATCGGGATGCCTTAGAACACGCACGTATAAAGCGAGATATAAGAAGGAAGAAGAAGCATGTGCTTGCTGCGGTAAAGCTAGGGAAACGACGGAGCATATTTTATTAGAATGTGAAGACATCTATCCAGCGGTCGATTTAGGCACCACTGGCCTCCTTGAAGCCCTTGGGTTCAGCGGGAGCAGTGGTAAAGCAAACAGGTCCGCAATAGACATCAGTAAGAGGCGATTGGAGGATTGGTGGAAGAAAAGTAGGGAAACGACAAAGGACGGAGACGTACAAAAGCACAGTTCACAATAGGGTATCAGAAAATTTGGATGTGGTAGTTCATAGTGTTTTTTTTTTTTTCGTTGGTTAACCTAGGTAGGATATTAGAGAGCATAGTAGCAAGAGCTTGGTGGCGCAAGCCACCGCCCCGTTCCAAAGGGGACGCTCATAACATCCATCCATCCATCCATCACAAGCTGTCTGCCTCCCTCGCACAAAATCGCGCACTCTCCCTCACAGGACACACGCACGCCTTCTCTCTTTCTCCCTCGTACGCACACACACATACTACACACGCACATGTAGACACACTCGCGCACCTGTTCGCACGCGTGCATGCTGAAACACGCACTTTGCCACACGTACATGTTCACACGCGGCCAGGCATGCACCGCAAGCGCACGTACACGTGCATTAACAATCGTGTACACGCGTCGCGAATGCTCACATACACTGTTAAAAAAAAAACACGTAAAATTACAGGAACATTCACGGGACCGTAGCCGCGCGAAGCCGTAGTAGCCGCGTCCTGCTTCAACGGCTCCGAACCCGTTTCACAAAGGAATCTTATCTGGGGGCATGATAAGTAGTTAAATGTATTGCAACTAATGTGGTGAGTACCGTTATCGCCTGCGACTGCAAGAAAGCTCATCCTATATCCGTTTCGGTAATGCAGCATTAAAGTTTCAATAGAACTAACTTCTTGCTCGGAACTTGCGCGACGACACCACGACGTGGAAGAACACCGCCAGTCGCACACAGGCCCGATTTCTATCGTGGTTTCGGATTTGCGAGCCGGAGCGGTTGTGTCCCGGCGGCAACTTTCAGTTACAGCGTTTTTCGCTGCTGTAGGGTGCAACCAGCGGTGTGGACTGTACGGCTCCTCTGTCAAAGGATTGCACGGTAAGTTCGAATGAACTTGAAATCTTTGTTGTGTCGAAAAGCTGTTCATCTGCGAATCACTGACGCCCGTGCACCTGCCTTTCAATAATCGCACGCTTCTTTGCCATAGGTTAGTTTTCTAGGCCTCGTGCGAGTGCTTTTGTGACGGTCAATCGTTGACATACTTTCTGGGCATGCAACTGAACGGCTTAGCTTGCGCTATCGCCCTGGAAATTAAAATGTGTCGCCGAATCGCCGGCCAGTGCTACTCTGTACGAGCTACAACCCGCGACGGCTTTGCCACGCGCTTGAGCGTAGTAGCTCGTACTGAGAGCGATAGTATGTAGTTGATGTACTACTACCTGTAGCCCTGTGCGGGGGCGATTTACGTAGTGTGTCGTTAATGACGGCGTGCTCGTATCTCCTGCGTATATCTCGCCACTGCTAATAACGCGCGCCAGCGCGGCTAGAGATGCCACCCGCGCCTCACACGGGCGTTAGATTAAGTGCCGCTGCTCAGGACGCGTTCGAATAACGCTGGAAATAAATTCGCAAGTCGGCTTCGGTCGTCACAGCATGATTACATGTTGGTGAGGCATCGCCCACACTTTCCAACGCTGGCGGCGAACAAGGCGCTAGCTAATAAGGCTGCGCTACATCGACAAAGACGCCATTCTTACGGATCAGATGCCTTGTTGGTCGAAGACGCCCTGAGCAGCGGCGCGCCCGACGCATGTTCTCGATTACGGCGCTCCAGTAGACAGCGCGTATGGAAACGTGTATGGCATCTCTGGCCACTCGCTCGCTTGACCTGAGGCCTGTAATTCTCCGTTCTAGCGAGGCTCGAGGGGCTGCCTAAGCCACGGTGTGAGACAATATATTTTACAGATGCCCTGCAGAGAAATTGTGGATAATGGGTCACAATTCCAGTGGCAGTGAGTTTACGTGCCAGCATGCGCTAGAGGCAATGATGAGAAAGAGTTCTCATAAGTGAGGGCCGGTTAGCGGGTCGACCTGAGTGAACGCCAGTGAGCGTGAGTACATGTGAATTCAAATATGAATCGCGATTAATGTGAATTGAGTGTCTGAGGGAATGCAAGTGTGAGCGATAGTGTAACTTCCCGAGAGCTAGTTCAGTGTGATGGTGACTGTTACTGAGTATCCTAATTGAGTGTGAGTAAACTATTTGTAGTGCTGGTTAGATGCTGCAGACGTGTACGTCAATGAGTATCTGTTTCTGAGAGTGTGAGTCAGTGTAATCCTTTGTTGAATAACTGCGAGTCAATATCATTTTTCCAAGTTTGCATAGCCGGAAGTAGAAGTGGATATGGCTGTGAATTAATTTTGTACTTCTCTGAGTAAAAGTGAACGCTGCTGAATGTGCATTGTGAGCATGATAGAAGCATGAAACTTGTCTTTAATTAGGAAAAACACAGAAATATATATACTACAATATCATTTTCTGAAAACTGAGAAAACTGACATACAATTTCCTTCATTGCACCCAGCAATTTGCAGGTATAGCTGTACCCTGTGCTTTGAAATAATTTGATGAGAAATAATTTAAATATGCACTCTTATGGAACATTTTGTGTGAAGCATGTGCATTGAAGTGCTATAAAGCCTTTCAAGTGTTACGTTGGGTGTTTCCTTTCATAGTGCTCGAGTAGGTACATAGACATGAGTGTTAGCCTGATCGAGGTGAGCGAGCACATGCCTGAACATTGTCCCCGTTTCATAGGATGCATAGCCACTATAACGGCATGCGTGCACTCGTCACTTATATTGTTCGTCGTTACTTAAAAAGGACTGTTAACTCTCTGAAACATGTACCCAAATTATCGTGCCAATGGAAAAAGATGTCTTAGCATAAAGTATAGAAATGCTTTTTTTTTTTCGTTTTCTTTGCATGTTTTATAAATATGAACATTTCATTACTGGTTTAACTGATGATTTACACTACAAATAAATAGATAGGACTAATAATAATAATTATTGGACGTAAAAAATGTTTCCATAACACCTGTAACTGTGAGGTTATGAGGATATTGATAATGTAGTAATGACCTTACTATGTGCAATACCTCTCTATGATATATGAGACACCACTGCAAGAGGTGCAACAAAATTTTCCAATGATTGGAAGCGTTCTTTGAGCACACCTTGTACCATGAAGCATCATCAAGAGGTGTAGAATGCAGTGTTCCTGGCTGTGCGGCTGCATTAAAAAATTACAACATAATGCGAAGCCATATCGCAAGGTGTTATTCTCGACTGCCACCCTGTGGCCCAATCAACTTTCAAGCTTCAACCAAGCCATGCTCTGTTGAGGGCTGTGGGGAAAAAAATGGGCAGTAAAACAGCTTTAATGCGGCACCTTTAAGGAACACCTGACAGGGAGCGTGAGGACTGCTGTTTGTTGCCCAATTGATGGATGCTGTAGCAAACTGAGGACATGGACTTCACTGAAAAACCATCTTTCTGTATACCACAGGGAAAAAAGCAACGAGGCAGACGCAGCAAACATGCCTGAAAAGGAATGTGAAACGACCCCTTGTTGTAGCACCAACTTTGATGGGCAGACCAAGTTTCCTGCAGAGTTCACACTGGAGACTGAACTGCCTTCTGATATTTTAGATTCTTAGTCCAGTGTTTCCAGCCGTGACTCCTTTCTTGAAAGCCTAGCAATGTTTACCCTAAAGCTTGAGTCAAAGTACCTGATTCCCAGCTCAGCTGTGCAGGATGTAGTTGAAGGCATGAAGAGTCTGCACAGCATTTCACAAGAGCAGCTGAAGTGTGAATTGAAGACTCAGTTAATGCTTTCAAATTCTCCAGAAGAAGTGGATAGGGCACTAGAACTTTCCTTCAAGAACAGCAGCCTATCCACAGCATTGTCCTCTGAGGGTGCTCTCCGCTCAAGCTACATGAGGAACCTGTATTATACCAAGAAGCTTTATCACAACAGGTCAGTCGAAATACCTCTGGGGTTAGACTCTCGCAATGACATGCGGCATTACACTTATGTGCCAGTCAAAGAGACTCTTCGCTCCTTGCTGTCTCACCCTGACATAATGTTGAGGCTATCCTTCATCGTGGAGACAAACAAAAACGGGGTGTATCGTGAGTTCACAGATGGCTGTGCTTTTCAGAATCGTATGACTTCAAATGAAAATGTTGTTCACATTATTCCGTACCAGGATGCACTTGAAATTAACCCCCTTGGATCTGCTCGTGGATCAAAATGCTGGCTGCCTACCTAACGCTTGGAAGCCTACTGTGCTCCTTAAGGACTGTTGTTGATTCCCAGCAGTTAGTCTTACTTTACCGTGACGCAGATTTTAAGAACTTTGGTTGCAGCAAGGTCTTTGAACGACTGATTAGTGACTTGCAAGACTTTGAAGAGGGCATCATGGTTGATGGCCGTCATTACATAGGGTTGTTGCTTTTATATACGGTGACAACCTAGGAAGCCATTGCATTGGTGGCTTTGTTGAGAACTTCAGCAGAGCCTCATACATCTGTCGGTTCTGCGTTACAACAATGCAAGACTTCAAAGATGACAAGCCAGCAGAGCTCAGAACTGTTTCATCCTACACTGAGGCCTTCACTCACGCAAAAGAAAATAAAGCTGACTTTATGGGTGTGAAGCATGACTCTCCATTCAACAAGCTCTCCAAGTTTCATGTTTGCCTTCCCGATCTTCCACCATGTCTTGGGCACGACCTATTTTGAAGGCGTTGTTGACTATGACCTTGCATTAATGATCAAGCACTTGGTGAAGACATTGAATTGGTTTTCCTACCACCACCTTAATACTACTATAGAGTCAAAATTTAAGTACAATCCGTGTCACCAGAAAAACAAGCCAGCACCAGTGAATTAGAAGGGCACAAGGCTTGGAGGTCAGGCAATGCAAAATTGCACACTTCTGTTACTTTTTCCAATAATGGTTGGCGACATGGTACAGGATGCAGGCAATAAAGTGTGGTGCCTCCTTTTGACCCTCCGGGAAATTGTTGCACTTGTAATGGCCACTGCTATTTCTGATGATCAGTTGTCATATTTGAGCCTTCTGATCAGTGATTATCTTTACCATAGAAGAAGGTTGCTTCTTACAGTTTCACTCCGCCCAAAGCACCATTATTTGTCTCGTTACCCTGAGCTAACTAGGCAGTTTGGACCACTTGTGTAGGTGTGGTCCCTTCGATTTGAAAGCAAACACAGCTACTTCAAGCATTGCATCAGAGCATCTGACAACTTCATTAACGTCACATAATCACTAGTACAGAAGCACCAGCTGTTCCAGTCCTATTTGCTAAAGGATGGCCTTTATTGTATGGTCCCTCTGTACTGTTCCGTGACCTAAGTCCTGCCTCGCAGATTGCCACTTGGGACAAAAGTTCGCACAGCACCATCCAAAGCAGCATGAAATGCGGCCTTCAAGCACCTTCAAGAAGTGTGGCACACTTTACAAGCCAGGCTGTTACCTCACGCTTGGTGGAGACCAGTACAACCTCAACTTTGGCAAGGTGCTGCACATAGTCGTCGAACGTGGCCATGATTCGAAGGAGCTCCATTATTTCTTGTGAGGAAAACTGCATCTACCTTTCTTCCACATTTTAGGCTGTACAAGTTGATAGAGATGGATGGGGAACTACTTCTCTTGCCTGCCACACAGCTGAAGGACATTCACACGTATGCACCATACAAACTCCAGAGTTGCCTTGTCATCAGGCTTCAGACCTCACATTTGTAGGAGGATTATCAAGGTATGAGATAATTGTGTAAAAAAGCGTAGGTGGCAATCTTTATCAAACTTTTCTCCAGATTTGTTTAAATGGATCTTGGAATCGCCAGTTGAATGCAAAAACCATAGCACCTGCTGTTTCTTGAGTCGCTCAAAAAGTAACTTTTCACACGGTCTCTATATATGCAAAACATAAATGTCAAATTAAAATTTAATAATTAAATATATAAGGAAAGCAGCAACTGGGGCAATACTGTATTAAGGTATTGTGCGACACAGACATTATCTTATCAGACACATTAACAGCAAGCTCCAGATTAAGGAGCAAGCAATTTAATCAGGAATGGTAATAGAAATCATGGGTGACCTTCGTTAACATCATGAAAAATATAAACATGATTGTAAACTAAAGGCCGCTCTACAAGCAATGTAAAGGAAAAGGATTGATGCAACCTTAAAAGCAAAAAGATTATGCTCTGGATCAGGAAACAAAGTAGAGTCAACAATACTCTAGTTGAAGTGAAACGGTAGAAATGGACTTGGTTGGGAAGGTAATGTGATGGCAGACAGCTGGCAGACCATCAGATTAAGAGAGTGTCTTCCGAAGGAAGGGAAACGAGGTCGACGAAGGCTGAAGATTAGGTGGAAGAATGTGATTAGAAAATTAGCAAGAATGGCCACACATAGTGCGGAATAGGGAAGGAGGGAGTGGAATAGGATAGGTTGTCGTCCTGCAGTGAACTCAGACAGGCTGATGATGATGAAAGTTCATTGGATGGAAGGGGAAAGGGGGGCAGGACATTTGAACATTTCCTTTGGACCTGCATCTGGTGAAGATGGTGAACATAATGGACATGGGTGGCATTGCATGTAAGAATATTTTTAGTATGTACATTTGTGATGTTGCAGAAGACTAAAAATACAGTAAAAATGTTGTACTATTGCACTAGGTTGCAGTCTGGCAAATGGCACAATGATTGCAACACAAAAGTCAAGAGGGAAACCCTGTGTTGAACCTCTCTTCCACCCTTCTATAGGTTTCCCCAATAATTATGTTCTGCTACCAAATTATGAGCTGGAAGGCAATTGAGAGCGTGGCGTGAAAATGCAATGCTGCTTCTTGGTGATACCAAGTCATGGGGATCTCGAGAGTTTTGGGCCTTACTCGACACATGTATGTTAAGAAATTAATTCATAGAGATAATATGAAAACAGGATTGATCTGTCAAACTTGATATTTTAAGCCGTAGATATATACAAGAAATTAACAAGAATATAACTGTTTGTAGGACATTGGTGTGAACAATTAAGCACCACTAAAGGCTCCGACATTTAATGCCCTCAAATCCATTTGCCCCCTTTTCCTCGCTGCAGAGAAACTTTCAACCCTGGATACTGCAGTTATGTCGTGTAAACTAGATGTAGTTTGCCTGCAAGGTTTGAAGGTGGTCTTCGTCTCAATCCCGTCTACATAGAATAGTGACAAGCCAAGCCTGATGTCTCAAGCCAATAAAGACCATGTTTAGTCCGTTAACATTTCGTGTGTAGCCAGTAGGGCCGAGCATCAATTGATTAAAAATGTTGGATATTAGCCAGCCACTAATCAACAAAATGGTCCGTCTTGTTGATGTGCACTAAACCTAAAAAAAGCTTATTCCACATTTATACGTTGCATTAGATAGTTGTTTTTGCTCTTACAGACATGCACCATGCATTTCACACAAATACAGAATAGGAGTTCAGTTGCAGTAGCAGATTTTGCTAGTATTTTCCTTCTATAAGAAGCTTCATATGCCAGAGCACATTTGAGTTGCACCAGAAACGTTGGCAATGCGTTGAAATTCCTCGAATGTACAGTCTCGTTCACTCTTAGGGTGAACACGGCTCACCGTGGCCGCGCTCCGTGGGGCGCCAGTGCGTGCGGCGTGGCGGCGCATCGAAGCGAAGCGGCGCAGGCGCACACGGACCCGGGGGGAGGTGCTTCGCGTCATCTGCTACAGTGGTGGAGCGCACTGCCTCTTGCTTTGCTGTAAAGTACACTTCGCTAGACCCAGGTGACTGAGTGCCCGAGGCAGCATTGCGGAAAGGCGCACTTCACTAGCTGGAGCATTTTCCAGCTGTTTCAGTCTACAGCTTGTGAACAGCCTGCTAAATCAATATACAGAAACAGAAACAAGCTTCTCACCGCATAAATCACTTAGCATGTTTTTTATAAGTGATGAGGGTTAAAATACAGTCATTTTTTCGCGGTCTTTATTAGGCTGGGGCCCTTTTATTTTACTCTCACAGCACTTGGTGTAGTGCATACCGAGAAATCTATTAGACGCGCTCTTTTTGGTTGGAGTCATCATGTGATGAGCCTAGCGCTCCGTGTCGCGCATGTCTTGATGCTAGGACGAATTTGCTTGACTTAAGAAAACGACCAAAACCTGCTATAAATTTCGCAAAAAGTTAGAGAGCGATTGTTCAATCACGCATCATCATGTTTGCCATGGATTTTACCATTAAGGAGGGCAATACTATTACTTCGACAGCAACTAAGAAGTCATATCCGCTGCTTCGCACTCTCTTATTGACGCGTTAATGTCGCTGGTAGGAGAGCATGGAGCGCTTTACGCGATGTAGGAAAGTGCTCTCCCCGGCACAGCAACTGATTTGGCGGCAATTTTAATCCCCCTTTTCCTCTTTCTACATCCTATTAAGAAACTAAATTCATTGTTGTCACTGACGCGAGAAGTCGCATTCTCATTTAGAGGAATCGTCAGTCAATTATTTGGTTACGTTGGTTAGGTGAAGTAAAACATGTGGCGCCGACGTTTTTTTTGGTTGTTTGTTTTTTCTCCTTGGAGTCAATGCATGCTGCATGCGAATGCTGTTTCCGTCCGTTTCCAATAGGTAATTGGAGTGGAAAATCTATAATCTACATGTCTGCTTTCTAGCCTAAATTACGTCTTGCCGGGTAATTAAGTCGTTATTCGCTTCTATTTCATTTCAGAACTTCCGGATAAATTTGGAGATTAGGAGCAATTCATTTCTCTTTTTTTTTTTTTTTTAGGGGGTAGGCGGGGGTGGGCTGGGCTGAGTGGGTAAAACCCAAATATAAATACGGCACAGGAACCCTTGCCGCGGACAAGCGATGCTGTTGCCGTTGTAGGGAAGTGGCCGGTTTGTGTGTTGGACGAACGCGGCCACGATATTTAAACTGGCGGTCATCAGGCCGGCCTGGTGTCGTCTGCACAAAGCGTGCCGGTGGTCGGCAAACGGACTCGCCATTTGTAAAAGCTAAGCCAGGCCCAAGCCAAATTGCTGTGGGTCGGGCCAGTCTACTTTTTAACTGACCATGGGCGTCAGCCCGATCAACCGCCCAGCCCTCCCCCTACCCCCCGCCCTTGTTTTTTTGTTGCTGTTTTTTATTTATTTTTTTTATTTTTTGCTTAGGTCATACTACCCCATCCTAGCCTAATATGATGATGCGGTGCAGCCAACGACTACTCAACTGAGTGACCGGCCGCTCAGGAGTTAAAGATTCTGGGATGACTCGCCAAACCGAAAGGCACCAGGGGTGTTCCCGTTAAATGCATTTCCGTCGACTTGCATGATGAATTGCATTTTGTTCGGTTGCTGGTTGCCATGGCACTTCAATAAAAACGCTGTAACAGTGCAGGATAATTTCATTTCCCCGGTGCACTTTGGAAACTAGCCATGTCGCGGGTACTGGAAAAAGAAAGACGACGCAATGTAGATACGTGCCTACAAAACTTCTCAACGCGTTATATCGGAGATGACCAAAAGGCCACTGAAAGCCGTAAATAGAATCGTCGAGGCTTACAAGAAGGATGGAAGAATTGCGGATGCTCCCCGTAAAGCCCGGCAAAGAGTGACCATTGTTGCCGCAGCTGCTGTGAACCCGACCTCCACCTTTCGAGAAATTAAGAACAGCCTGAGGCTGCGTGGCGTCCCTGACACGACTATGAAGCGTCGCCTCTACGCCCCAGCCTAATAAAGAGCGCGGAAAAATGACTGTATTTTTATCCTCATCACTTATAAAAAACATGCTAAGTGATTTATGTGGTGAGAAGCTTGTTTCTGTTTCTGTATATTGATTTAGCAGGCTGTTAAACAGCTGGAAAATGCTCCAGCTAGTGAAGTGCGCCTTCCCGTTTCGGCCACTCAGTCACCTGGGTCTGGCGAAGTGTAGTTTACAGCAAAGCAAGAGGCGGCGCGCTACAGCGCTGTAGCAGACGACGCGAAGCGCCTCCCCTGGGTCCGTGGGCACCTGCGTCGCTTCGTTTCAATGCGCCGCCGCACCGGACGCACTGGCGCCCCGCGGAGCGCGGCCACGGTGAGCCGCGTACACCCTAAGAGTGGGCGAGACTGTACATCTGTTTGGGCACTGGCTCTATGTATGAAAGAGTGAGATTGTGCTTAATACCCTGCAAAGTGTTGTATCATCACCACTGTGGTTTGAAATCAAGCACATCCTGACAAGTTCTCTGCCTTCTCGCTTTCAGCAGAATACATATGTATAGCTGCACTTGAAATCCTGCTGTGACGAAAAGGTGGTGGTTTCAACACAGAAATTAAACTTGCTTGTATAAAGAATTACATGTATAATTTTAAGAGGACATGCTTGACTCATTAAGCACGGGTGACTTGCACCGATTAACCTGATTCAAATCTAATAGTGAATAAAGCTTTAGCCAATAATATGATAGGGTATCAATAAATCACCTAGCCCACGTAGTCAGCAGGCCCAAGCAGGCTTCTCTTTGCAATGCAGAATTATTCCGGGGCTGTTACTTTTCTAATTTTCTAATCCTTTGACGACATATCTTTTGGGGGAAGACAAGCTCCCAGTGATATCGGTAGAATGAAATAAGCCATCCTGGTTTGTCAAACAAGTGTGTAGCTTGAATTAGGGCTTAGCTTTTCATTGCGAAGATAAAATACATATGTTGCTGATTGGTTACAAGCATGAACCCCCGTTTTCAACCAACAAGGACGCAGCACCACCATTGCTCATGTAGAGTACCGACAAGGGGCTAACAATATTACATGTGTGCAATCCTTTCGACATTATTGCCTTAACCATTGTGTAACAGGAACACTAGGGAGAGCATCTGCTTGCTGCCATGCCAAAGTGACATACACTGCAAAATTTCAATTTAATTGAGTTTGAAACTTCCTGCTGTGCTGACTTCATGCTGAGCTGGCTGATTGCAAATTCGACACCCAAGTGATGTCATTTAAGAAAATGAAAATCAATGCACACTTATTGCAGCTATAGGAATTGGAGTAGTATGCCTACTAAGCAGAAGAGCTTTTACAGCGAAGCTATATATGGTTAGGCAAAACCAAAATCTGTTTGTCCGATGGGCGCAGAAACTGTCATCAGCAATAGCTCGAGCGCCGTTGTCTTCTTCCACAGCTGGCACAACTCAGCGCAACTGCACGAATACACTCGTGCCAATTCTTGTGCGTTCGTCATCGTCTTCTTCCGCAGCTGGCTCCTTTGTGCAAAAAGCTATCAGCATCAGCAATGGCTCAAGCATTGTATTGTTCCACAGCTGGCGTCGTTGCCTCCCATCATTCCAGAGTAGAATTTCACTTCTGTTGTCGTAATGGGGAGGCCGCGTTTATAGGGGGTATGGGAATATGAGCCATTCTTTGTCTTACGTGACCAACAGATTTAACAACAGAGGTGATACGCTAATGTGTGTGCGTACCTATCGTCACGATGACCACCAATCAGGACAATAAATATGTTCGTACTTTGGTAAAAATTATGTCACCTCTGTGTCGTGCGCTAAACAGCTTCGCTGGTCACCCACCTTTACAGAGCGGAGTGGTTCATGATATTTTTTTTCTTGAGCGGTGGATTAACAGTAAGCCCACTTGTGTTTTTGGCGGTGCAGCGGTAATTGTGCAGTGGGCTGCTGCAATTTCACAGTGCAATTAGTTGAATCTTCATGCTCTGGCTTGGATAAGCAGCACTGTAATTTTGTTGTAATCTAATAGAAGCCATGTTACATGAAGAGTTGTGCCGGGTATGGATTAGCATCAATTTATAGTACTAGGTGGCAATCTGAAGGGGTGAGCTGAAGGTACTAAATGATGCCAAGTTTGGGATGGCCTGACATGCCTGCTGCTCATCTTTAGAAGCTCCTAAGAAATGTGCCTTGTGTTAGTGTTAGTTTTTGTTACGTTTATTTATACTTTAGTGTTTGGTATACAAAGTGCAGACTACAAACGTGAATGATTTCATTTGAGCTCTCAGGGCTGTGCGATTGGTGTTTTTTGTGCAGGATAAGGAGGTTCATGTGCTCGCCCCTTCGTAGATTTCTGAATGTAGCTAAAACTCACCTGTGGCAAAGCCTGAAAATTGTGTGCATTTTATTTCTGTGTACAAGGTAATAAATACTCTATGCTGCTTGCAGGTCTATCTACTTGATGGAACAGAGGTTGATGAAGAGGCTTTCAGCTGCTTGGCTGAATCCGTTGAGATTGGCACTCATACGTTCACTGTGTGCAATGGATTTCAGGCAAGTCTATTCAAACATCACTACTTTTACTGAAAGGGCGCACATGCTGATTTCAGGCACACTTTGTATGCTAGATGTTATGGTGATGTTGTGGTGCTGTTGTGGTCTAAGTTGAAAGCTATGGTTCATGCTTTTCAGGCGACGATGAAGTCAGGTCATCGAGCAGCAGAGACCTGGCACTTTCATTTCTAAGGTAGAGCTCTCTTGGTAAAACCTTAGCCAGGATGTGCCGGGTGCCTTAGAGAAAGGTGCGTATCTTCGGCCACCAGATAAACAGGAAGTAGTGAGAATGATAGCAGCTGCATGCCGAAAAGTAAAGGACCGACCTTCTGCGAAAGAAATCGAGAACATTGCAAACCATGCTGTCGGCAAATTCCCACATTCACTTGGTGACCCTAACTCCAGCTCAAACTCAGTTTCTTCGGTGGGCCTAGCCTACAAGATTGAAACAAGAATTGAAAACACCCGCAGAGGCTGTAAGCGTCTCGCATAGGCACCCTCTGGTAGCACGAAGACAAAAAAACAAACCTCGAATTCTTCGTATGGCTGCATTGATTGGCAGCCTGCTACTGTCACATTAACGCCTGATGAGCTAGAATCATCAAAGAAAGTCTTGGCTGGGCAAGCACCGAACGCACCATGTGAAGAGGACATCCCCCTCCAGAGGAAGGCAATGGGACAATGCTACCCTTTGATCAAAGCCTTTATACATTCTTCAGAGCCAGTGCACTCAGCCAATGAAATTAAGGAGATGTGGCCATTACTGTTTAAGAAGGAAGATCTTCTCGACTATTTCCAAAGGTATATGTTTCATTGAGCTACTAGGGGACTTTTATTCACATTGTGTAACTGTAGTAGTATAAGCAGCAGAAAAGAGAAACTGAAATGGTCGCGTAAGTTGAACAAAAGTAAATAGAAAAATTGAGGAAGTTGGCAGTGAGTGATTTCACCATTCTTCTCTGATTGGTCCAGTCTGAGCTTGAGAATACACAATTCTTGCGAGTTCCATGCGAGTTCTAGGAGCAAAGTGCAAGTGACGAGCAGAGTGAGCAAGTAGGTAGAAACATCTCACCATCGGTTCCAGCAGAAGTGCAATTGCCTTTCATCCTCTCTTCCTGTGTTTGCTTCACACTAGCAGTACCCACAGTGACCTTTGTGGTTTCAAGCCAGGGTATTTTGAAGTAGTGCAGAGGCATTCTGTCAAGGCTGTTTGTGGGGCAGTGACTGGCCATAACTGCTGTAAAATAGCTCTGCAGTAGACTTCAGCAACGTCGACTACAATAGTACTCTTACTGTCCATATCTTGTTGTGAACAGCATTTGAAGCAAGTGCATCTGAAGCTGGGGCGAGCTTTTAGCTTTAGCTGGAAGCAGCTCAGAGTACCTTTATGGACAAAATAGCAGCAAAGGGGAATTTGCCTCATTCTTTGGACATGGTGACAATATTCCATAGAGTTAATTTAAGTGCACTTCAGCAAGATTGATTGATTGATTCTGGAGTTTTACGTGCCAAAACCAGTTCTGATTATGAGGCACACCGTAGTGAAGGGCTGCGGATTAATTTTGACCACTTGGGGTTCTTTTTAACATCATCAGATCCAGACAGAAAGGCTGAAGTACATATAAGCTAAATAATTTCAGGTTTTGTGTAACTTATATCAATTAGAAATTTTTTGCACATATGCATACTTGAAATGAAAGAAGCATGTAAAATAAGGCAGTTATTGTTGTAGGATGAAAATTGTCCTTTGCATTAGTGTATGCAAAACCACGTATATATCAATGTTTATGCAGCGCAGTTAAAGCATGCTGAAGCATAGAGTTTGGAAGCTGTGGGGCATAGAGAAAGCCACTTAGGTCTGGATGATGCAAGAATGTAGGTTATGTATACCCATAGTCTGCAAACGTGCCCTCTAGCTTGTGAATTGGTCCATGGTAGCAGGACTGGACTGTTTGGGAGTGTTTGGGTTTTTGTAGGAAACGAAAATATGCACATGTGCTGACTTGCAACTAAACTTTCAACCATGGATTGAACACAATGCAGCAAAATCATGTGTTGATGCAGATAACACAAATGTGCTAAAAGATTAAGAAATATAACAGGCGTATGCCTCTACAAGTATTTCTATGATGTACCAATGTGCTCAGCTCTTTATTCGTCCATATGTAAGAAATATATGGGTACAAAATCGCATTTTATTCTCTGCATCTCTTTCTTTAAGACTTCGAGGGGTGCGAATGGATGGAAGGCTGAGCAACATACCCAGAGATGTAGTGCTGGTGCTTACATCATTCTTGCACTCGAACACGGGGAATGACGCAGTGCTGGAGTGGAGTTTGAAGATAACGCAAGCAGAGACCAGTTTGGGTGACAAGGATGCTGCATCAGTCGGTCTTATACCCCTTGTGGTGTCCTACTTCAAAGATGACCTCAGCCAACTCGTACAAGTACATGAGGTAAGAGCCGGTGTTAACATGCATGCATTGTATGCAAGTCACATGTGCACAAGGTTTAGTCAGTTCTTGGGGTGTAATGTTGGCAGTGAGTGATCGGTTAATGGTCATTCTTTGATTTCTGCTGCATAAGTGAAAGATTATCTTTGCTTTTTTTTTACATTTGTATGTGGCTGTACCTTGAATGTACAGCACAATGTGCAGCCTGTAGTTATTTTTTACAGTAGTTTCCAAACATACAGCACTCGCAATAACAAATCTCGCCCTTTCCTCCACTCCTGCAAACTCGCTGTGAAACAAACAAATTACAGATTTCACCTAAAAACTTACACTAGCTGCATTAAACACAGGAAAATCCCAGAAGACCTTAGAATTAAGGTTAGATGTGCCCTCAGCTTTTCTGCCTTCAGACTATTATTGAAGTGGAACGCTGTCATAGAAAATGCGTAGCTCTCTTTAATTATATTCTCGAACACTGCCGGGAACTACTTATGATAATTAGTAATCAGCTTGACAGCATAAATTTATCTGCACTGGAAAAAAGAGGACTTGAACAATTCGTAGAAACTAGGGAGGAAAACCTACTAGATAAATACCAACACAAAGGTATTGGAACCACAGATCCACCCAAGAAAACTGCTATGACTTCTGCGGCACATAGCTCCACCGATAGTGCTACGAGCGAGCATTCAGAGCACTGCAGCAATGTAGTAGACATATCACAGAGTTTAAATCTCGATGAAGTTGATCTCCTCAAACGTGGTCTGACATTTTGTCTCACGAACAGTGCAGTAAATGAATGTGAACTCCACAAGGATGTAACAGTTTTAAAGGTGCATGCGCATCAAGGGATTCTTTTTCGATAGGCCAGACGTAGGAAAACAGGATAAAGACTCTTAGACCACCTAGCACGTGGACACTGGAAGTCGAACAGTGCCCTTACTTTGAGTTGTGCATAAAGCTAATATCAAAGGAAATTCTAGTGTCAACGCGGCGTTGCCGCTAGAGCAAAAGTTTGTCCCCCGCTCAACACCAAATTCTTGAAAGAACTTGCCGAAAGAATGGATGTTGTAATAAAACCGGCAGACAAAGGTGGTAGTATTGTAATCTGGCCTATAGAAAACTACAAAAATGAGGCCTTCAAACTGCGCAACCATGCCCATTACACAAAACTTGACTCTAATACCCCTGTTACACGGGCACTTTAACGGCCGTTAAGGAAAACGGCAGTTGGCCTTAACGACCGTTAGGCGGAGTTACATGGCAGCGCGAGCGCCGTTGGAAATCCAACAGCGATTGAAATCAATGGAGCTCGCCGGTCTCCGTTGCGCCGCCGCTCCGGTCCGTTTTGTCGTGCAGTAGACAAGATGGCAGCAAAATTTTTTTAGAGTTGGCGAGGTAAAAAGTTCAAGAGTCACGTGATCAATAGTTGAAACGGAAGTAAACCGACTGAGAATGGAAAGTGCCGTGTGAGCGCTGCCACCACCGTTCCGTTCCCACTGCCGTTACGGCGTTCAACTGCCGTTTGCGTTAACGGCCGTTGCAAGTGCCCGTGTAACGGGTATAACCCTACTTCGGTTTGCACCAACCTTGTCCAAAGTACAATAGCAGAGCTCCTGTCCCAGGAACTGATCACCCAGTCTGAATATAGCTTTATGATGCCCAAGAACAAAGAAGCAGGCCGCTTTTATCTTCTTCCTAAAATATCATCAGGTTCCTGTAGAAGAAATATTCGCAGCAGAAATCTCAGTACGGCCTACAGTGTCTAATAACAACACACCCACCGAGTCACTATCTAAATTCTTAAATCACCACTTGTCAAACATCCTGCCCACCCTCTTATCTTTTGTTCAAGACGCCTCACTTCCTTCGAATTATCGAGGGCATTAACGCCAACCAAATCCTCTCAGACAGTGCTATTCTAGTAACTTTAGATGTTTCTGCCCTTTACACTAACATACCCATGAGTGAAGGAATTAAAGCCGTATCAAAGTCCCTCACGGTCTCCTCAAGCGCACGCTCCTGAAGTTTACCTGTCACTCCTTAGGTTAGTTCTCACACTAAACTACTTCTAATTAGTTTCTACTCGCTACCTGCAAACTTTCGGCACAAGCATGGGAACACCATTCGCTCCCACGTATGCCAACATTTTCATGCGGCAGCTTGAAGCAAGCCTCATAAATATCATACCCTTTAAAACCCCACACCTATCTGCATTACATTGACGACATATTTATAATATGGGAACGTTGCAAAAGTGCACCATAAGTAGCCATTTCAACCACTTTCACCCGAGTATTAACTTTACAGCTCGCCACTCTCCTAGTCAAATCAACTTCCTCGACCCGACGGTCTACATAGAAAATGGGAAACTGAGAACAACCCTACTGGAAGCCTACGGATATCTAGCAGTATTTGGACTACAGCAGTCGATCATCCGTGACACTGCGAACGAGAAATTTTTGGCAGACAAGCAAAACCAAGAATATTAGCGAAGAACGATTGTATCCACCATCTAAATGACTTTAAAGCAACACTAGCAGAAAGAAACTATCCGCACATTCCTCTCGACAGGACTTATGACGTCGCACCAAGATTGAACAGGCAGCCAGAATTAGCTAAGAAAGAGCCTACGTCAGAACCTTAGAGCCCACCAGCTTTTATTACAAAATATAGTGGAACCCCGTTCATACGTTTTTCACCGGACCGAGGAAAAAAAAGCGTAACAGCCGGGAAAACGCAGCAGTGAGGATAGCTCCGAAAATGAATGAGAAAAGTGCAGCTTCAACTATAGACAATTTATTTCCACAGAGTGTGCTTAGAACTTTAAAATGTCTAGAATGGTGGCTTGCGTTTCTTTCGCTCACTAGAAATCGCCACACGTTTCTCAATAGCCTGGAAGGCCGCATTGCTGTCAGCGTAGCTGTGAGGTGCGACGTACCTGCGGAGGTCCAGAGCCGCGACGGCTTTTCCAACGCTAGTATTTGGCAACTCCCCGGCATCATGCGGCTCGTGCTTCTCCTCGTCACCGCGCCACTGCAATGGCAACGGACGGAGGAATATCCGCGGGAAATTTTGCCCTCTTTGGCGTAATCATGCCAACATGCTAACGATAGTTTAGTATTCCTGCGCAGTGCACGCATCCGAGCAGTCCAGTTGCACGCAGCGCGGCGTGGTTTCTCGAGAAATGTAAACAAGAGGAGAGCTGGCCCGATAGGCGGAGCAACGCCATGAGCAACACCAACTTCCAGCTTCCCTTTAGCTATGGCTTCGCAAAGAGTGACGTCAGGGCCTCTCCCGAGTTTCCTTCCTCCGTGAGTCAACCCGTCCAACAAACCATGCGGTGACCGTAATCACAGTGATGACAGTGGGAGCATTTTTCACGAATGGCCACCTAATGGCGGCCTCTCGAACTGGCGTGCGGCTTCTTGCAGCCAGTTCCATAGCCAAGCCCGGTCAAAACTCGTCAAAAGCCAAAATGGCGGTTGGAGTGCGTTGCCTACTTTAGCCCAGGCGAGTTCGGGTTGCGACGCATCATGCGGGAATGTTTTCACAGCTACTACGTAACAGTGGGGTTCCTTATACATTTACCCGTCATGGTTGCTCAGTGGCTATGGTGTTGGGCTGCTGAGCACGAGGTCGCGGGATCGAATCCCGGTCACGGCGGCCGCACTTCGATGGGGGCGAAATGCGAAAACACTCGTGTACTTAGATTTAGGTGCACGTTAAAGAACCCCAGGTGGTTAAAATTTCTGGAGTCCTCCACTACGGCGTGCCTCATAATCAGAAAGTGGTTTTGGCACGTAAAACCCCATAATTTAATTTTTCTTATACATTTGATCCTATGGAAGCTATGCCGCGACCGGATGAAAACAGCGCAGCAGCCGTGAAAAACGCAACAGTGAGGAACGTAGCAGCGGGGTTCCACTGTATTCTAATGCACTCCCGAACATAAACAACATCCTACAAAAATAGCGCCCAATATTATCAAGTAACGAGCGTTTGAGAAAAGTGTTCCCGGTGATACCAAGAGTGACCTATCGCCGCAACAGAAATTTTAAGGACATGTTAGTGCATGCAAAAGTCAGCCAACATCATTCCCCCGTAATAAAATCATGCTCTCGCTTCAGGTGCAAAACCTGCAGGCACCTTCCAAGTGACCTTACAATTAAAAGCACCCCAAATGGCTATGTACACGAAGTGAAAACTAGCTCTACTTGTACTAGTTCCGATATTATATGCTTAAGTGTTCCTTCTGTAAGAAAGAATATATCAGTAAAACGGGACAATCAAAGAATGTCAAGTTAAACAGACATCGCACAGACACAGCTAACAAGCTTCCCAAAGGCGTCGCCGAACATTTTCACCAACCAGGTCATAACTGATGAACTTAACCTCTATATCCTACACTCAAATTTCCATTTTGCATGAGACAGAAAATAGAGAATCATGCCTCATCCATAAATTCAGGACATTGCAACCGATATGCATAAACGTTTGAAAGGGAGATTTAGAATTTATTCGCTGTGCTAAATTTCAAAGTATGTGGGCAACAGCACTTATTTAACACTGGTTTGCCCTGTACCCCCCCCCCCTTTTTCAATATACTTATGTATACGTGTATATATGTATATATATATATATATTTGTCAACAGTATTCCAGCCTCCCCTCCATCCTTTACTTATATTTATTCCCCTCATTCGTTCATTTATATATTCATTACTTTTTTTCTTCCAAGAGCTACATTTTCTGCCACTAATTTTATTCTCTCTTTCAGCGAAAGGATAGTTCACTGACCTCCAGTGAAGCATATAGTACCCCACCCGCCCTTGTTGTCCAGGCCCCTTCCACGAGAGAGAGAGAGAGAGAGAGAAAAAATGATAAATGAAAGGTAGGGAGGTTAACCAGGACTGAGCCCGGTTGGCTACCCTACAATGGGGAAAGGGGGATGGAAACATTAAAAGGAGAGAAAGTCCACTGGGGATATCAGTCGGGTCACTCAGTTCAGATCACAGATGCTGACTCAATCCGGTATCTTTCAAATATCGCAGCAGCGCTTTTGTGGCCTTTTGTAGCTGCCGTATGCGAGGCCATAATCCCGAAATCTTGTGCAAAGTGAACGGCTTTCCATCTAGCTGATTGAGAGCTGTGCAGAGGTCTTGCCTTTAATCTTCAAAAGATGGGCAGTAGCACAGTAGGTGTTCTATGGTTTCCTTGACACCGCAGGCATTGCACTCGGCGCTATCAGCCATTCCAATCAAAAATGCATATGCATTGGTGAATGCGACGCCCAAACGTAAGCGGCACAGCACTGTTTCCTCATTTCGCTGAAGACCTGGTAACAGCCACATTTGCATAGAGGGATCGAGAGAATGCAATCGATGTTGAGTGAATTAAGGTGTGTGGCACTTCTCCAATGTCAAAGAGTGCGCTAGCTTGCCTAAGTGTTGGGTTGCGTCGGTCCGCGATAAAGGTATAGATACACTGGTTGCTCCTTCGTGTGCTTTCCTAGCAGCTTCGTCAGCGAGGTCGTTCCCGGAGATACCGCAATGACCAGGCAGCCACTGAAACACGACGTCGTGTCCTTTCGTGATGATGTGATGGTGCATTTCTCGTATCTCCGACATGAGTTGTTCACACGACCCGCGACGAAGAGATGACAGAAGACATTGTAAGACCACCTTTGAATTGCAGAATATTGACCACCGATTAGCCGGTTGGTTATTAATATAATCAACGGCACCTCGGAGGGCAACAAGCTCTGAACCAGTCGATATTGTCAAGTCAAAAATCTTGTATTGGATGCTTAGTGATTGTGATGGTATAACCACTGCGCTGGTGGAGCTGTTCTGAGTGGAAGAACCATGCGTATATATGTGGACTCGATCAAAGTAGAAAGTGTGCAAACAATCCAGAGCTGCTTGCTTCAAGGCTAAGGTAGGCAGGTCGGTCTTCTTTCTTATCCCTGGAACCGTAAGACGCACTTGAGGTTGTTTTAAACACCACAAAGCTGAGGTTGAACGTGCTGAGGGTGTGAAGCCCGATGGTAAGAAGGCACGATGGATGCTGACCTTGTTGGAGAAGGACGCCTGCGGTCGTCGTTTTGGCAGGCATGCAAAAGAGCTTGACTGCATCCGTGAAACATGACGAATATGGCCTCTAAGCGTTTCGGTGCTAATGTAAGTCGTGATCGTATGGTCTTGAGCCATTATAATGGCTCCTGCTGTTGAGGTGCTCCGCAAAAGGCCTAGGCAAACACGTAGTGCCTGCGCCTGCACGCTCTGAAGTTCTCGAAGATTTGACTTGCATGTTTTAGCAAGCACGGGAGAGCTATAGTGTAGGAATCCGATGAAAAGTGCTCGATAGAACTGTAGCATGGAGCCCACTGACGATCCCCATGTTTGCCAGCGATGAACTTGAAGACTTGAACAATAGATGTGAGCTTCTTCTTTAAATGGGTAACCTGAGGGCTCCAAGTGAGGTACCGGTCTACAATGACGCCCAAAAACCGGTGATTTCTCTTGTAGGAGATAGGCTGACCATTGATACATACTGGATAACGAGTCATCGCTTTTCGCGTAAAAGCGACTAAGGCACATTTTTCTGTTGAGATGGTAAGGCCTAGTGTGTGAAGGTAGTCAGATGCCTATGTTGCTGCTTTCTGTAGCCATGCGCGAACCTGCAGGCGAGTGACCGGTGATGTCCAGATGCAGATGTCGTCGGCGTAGATTGAGACACTCACTGTTTCCTCACTCACCTTACAAGCGGCGGTCTCTGCAGTCGAAACCTCCGACTATCTCCACTCAAATCAAAGCTGCTCGTCTACCGCCCGCGCCGCCGGCCCAAGCCTACAGCCGAATCACGCCAATGTGACGACATAATCCTCTATACGCAAGACGGCTCCTGCATTCCCTGAGTCCCAAAGATACACATCCTAGGCATGCATATAACAGCCAACGGGTCAAACATAGAAGCTATTCGCAAAATCGAAGGCAAGGTTACAGCGGCTACCCGCCTGATCAAACGCATTACAAGCAAGTGCACGGGCATGAAGGAGGACAGTATCCATGCGACTCATACACTCTTTCGCAATCAGTCACATCACTTATGTGGCTGCCTTCCACAACTGGAATGTCACCGAAAGGGAGAAAATCAACACCCTTATACGCAAGACTTACAAGATCGCCCTTGGTCTACCGGAGTCCACAAGCACTGCTCGTCTGCTACAGCTGGGGGTATACAACATGCTTTAGAAAATCGTGGATGCGCAAAGAACCTCTCAACTCACATGTCTCTGACAGCCACGGGCCGGCACATCCTGCAGAAACTCGGCTTCAACTACCACGTTCAACACGGTCAGAAACAGGTCATTCCACCCGACCTCAGCGACCCGCTGGTTGTCACCCTCAAAACATGCACCCCGAATTTAATCGGGGCCGATGCCAGGCCCATGCCAAGGCACTGCTGCGCTCCTTGGGTGGAAAGAGGACTCCACGCTTTGTAGACGCCGCAGAATACACACGAGAACACCGATTCACGGCGGTAGTTGTAGACGTTATCTCCCGGCTTACGCACGCGTCTAGTGTCACAACGGAATACCCTGAAACAGCGGAAGAGGTAGCGATTGCGCTTGCACTTACCGACCGCCTCTGCGAGGTAGTTTTTAGCGACTCACAATCTGCACTTCGCAACTACGCATGGGGGCGCATTTCCTCCGAAGCTCTCCAGATTCTAAGGAAGGCTGGTCGACAGCACTTCGATAACACCGCGATCATGTGGTTTCCAGCGCAGGTCGCCACCCCCATCGATGAGGGCCCCCCTAAGTTGAATGAGGTAGCACACCGCCTCTTCGAGTTCGGAACTCCGGGTTCAAACACGCGAGAACGCCTAGTCAGGTACAATGACATCACCAAGCACTACCAGCTAGGCAGGCGGTTGCTGCCCCCACCTCACCCCATGCTGAAACGTCGCCAGGCAGTCATCTGGCGACAATTACAAACACAACCATTCCCCAGTCCGGTGCGACTGCAGCACATTTTTCCCACGTAATACCCGACTGCTCTTTGCATATTATGTCAGAAAACTAGAGCGACGCTGTCACACAAGTTGTGGGAGTGTCATGTTACATCAGCTACAATGGCAGTAGCTGCAGAGGCTCTTGCGTCGAAGTGGGCCACCGCTCTGCGCAGCTCCAACCTCAAGACACAAGAGTGGGCTGTCCAGCAAGCCCGAGAGGCGGTGACAAGGCAAGGCCTCGAAGTGTCCTCAAGGGAGACCTGAGCCCGGGTCGTCAAATTTGCCGGATTCAAAATAAAGTTGTTTCCATCCATCCATTGATCAATGACACGGTCAGTCGATGAACGACCGTGTCGAAATCTCGCCATAGTCAGGGTAAATTTTGTGGTGTTCAACATTTGAGACGCATGAGGAGTATACGTTCCATGAGCTTCCAGGCGCAGCTGGCAAGAGCTATAGGCCGATACGGTGCCGATTCGAGTGGCGACTTTCCTGCTTTTAAAAGTGGTACCAGGCAGCTGCATTTCCATTCCTGTGGGACGACGCCATCTTGCCATGAACTATTAGAAAGGCTGAGAAGTTCTCTTCGTGCATCTCGACCTAGGTGGCGCAAAGCAGTATGTGTTATGCCATCGGGCCCTGGTGAAGGCGAACACCTGCAGAGCGCCATAGCAGCTTCTAGCTCTTCCATAGGGAATGGAGCTTCCATAATTGCATCTCATGGGTCGGGGATGTTGCCTAAAGTCATGTCGATGACCAAAACTGTGCCACCGGCGACTTTCGCAGAAAATTCCTCTGCGACGTCTATCTCACGGCGGTTTTGATAGAGAGCGAGGGCGTTGAAAGGGTGTCGTTGCTGGGGACTTGAGCAAAGACCCCGCAGGGTACGCCACACACGGGACAATGGCTTGCGGGGGCCCAGTCAGTCGCAAAAGCATTTCCATCTTTGATCTGCTAGCTTATCCATTCGGCGTTTGATCTTCTTTCCCATGCGCCAAGCTTCTCTGAGGTCAAGAATTGACTTCGTGCGCCTGTACCTCCTTTCAGCTCGGTGACGTAGTGCACGAAGCCTTTCCAATTCAATGTCATTCTCTGTATACTTTGATGAATGCGTGAAGCAGCGTGTACAATCCTGCATAGCGTCTGCAATTATGTCTTCTAATCTGCGTGCGATGTGTGTCTTGCATGTGTCTTCTACACGATCTTGAAAGACTGACCAGTCGATTTGGCGAGAGACAACTGGTAATGCGGCGTCTAGTCCATCGATTCTCACATAGGTCGGAATATGATCACTTCCATGGGTTTCAATATCAGTGAATCACTGCACGCTCAATCAGGCAACGTGACACCAAAGTCAAGTCAAGGCAGCTGCTGTACGTGGTTCCTCATAGAAATGTCGGGCTTGTGTCATTTAGAAGACACAGGTTGTGGCCTGATGCAAAGGATATTAGTGACCTGCCCCTCGAATGTATCCTGGAGCTTCCCCATATATGGTGGTGAGCGTTGAAGTCCTCTGTTATTATCCAAGGACCGGGAGTAGCAGCCATAATATCTTCCAGTCTTTTTCTATCAAACTGACTTGTTGGGGAGCGGTAGACCCCAATAAGAGTAAAAAACAGCTTCTTCTTTTTTCACAGTAACACAGACGTGTTGGTTACCGTCGTGTGGCACTATGTGTTGGGAAAAATACGTAAGGTCCTTGTGAATGTAAACCAGAACCTTACTACTACGGACACACATGTTTGAAACAAAAGATTCATATCCTGATAGTCTTATGGAGGCTGATAAGTTCGGTTCACAGATGACCAGTATAGCAAAATGGTTTTCAAGTACGAACTGTCGAAAATCTGAAATACGTGACCTCAGGCCTCTCGCATTCCATTGGAATATGGAGGCACTTCTGACATCATCCCGGAACGATCGTTGTTGTTGTCGATGAGCCATGGTTCTGCTGTAGAAGTTCTGAAGCACTGGACTTCTGAAGGCTCGCCAGCACCGGACTGATGGCATCCAGCACTTGCAATGCACTTCGAGCTGTTGGTGTCTGTAGCTTGTCCAGAAGAACATGAATAGCACTCACCAGAGAGCTGATCATAACAACAATTTGTTGATCTTGGTCCACCAATTTATCGGGAACAGACGAAGTGTCCCCTGGTGTAGAAGTATCATTTCGCTCAGTAGGGGCATGTAACCTCGGGAGTGCAGGCCATGCGTCAGCAGCCGTGCTGTTCGATGCACCTTTGTCCTTTGAGCTGACTGCGTTTGGCCTGTGCGGAAGAGTAGGTGGTAATATCATGTGTGGCGTTCTGCAGAGGCTTCGGAGGCCCTTGATCGACGTCGGCGACGTGATCGTCGTCGCTTAATAGATGTCGCTGCTTCTCGGTGAGACGAGTGGTTTCTAACCATTTTTTTTAATATTTGCATTTCCTTTCGAATCAAAGGGCATTCCTTCGAAGATGCATCGTGAGGGCCGCTGCAGTTTGTGTACTTCAGCACACTGGCCTCGCACGTGTTTGTGGTGTGGGGCCCAGTGCAGCGAGAACAGACGGTAGTGTTATTGCACACACTACTCACATGGCCAAGCTCCATGCACTTCCAGCACTGCAGCGGTTTCGGTACAAAGGGGCGAAATGTGTGTCGGAAGTGGCCCACTTTTACATGCGATGGGAAGGATTCGCCCTTAAATATGATCTTCACACACCGTGGCGTGCTGAGACGAAACGCGTTTGTGATGGTGTTTTCCGTAGCAGGATTGATTAAGATTGACAGATCGGAGTAGACAATGGTCTCGCTAACATCGTAAATTACGCCAGTACGGACGTGTTTGCCCAGCGCAATACGAGGGCGGACTTTCATCCCGCCAAGTTCCGTGACCTTGCGCAAAGAATCCAACGCAGCTGCGTGTTCTATGTCAATCGCTAGCACGTTCTTACGGGTATTCACTCTGATGTCTTTGATTTCGTTTGGAACCAGCGCCTCTAAATGTGAAGACACGGCTTGCCTGTTGAAGTGTCTCAGGTTGTCAGTGGCGAGTACAGGATGGTGAGCTCCTCAGTATACCGCGAAGATCTCATGGCGGACTCACTCGAATTCGATGATGCGCTGAGAAATCTTCGCTTTGCTTTACGACTCCGCACCAGCTGGAAGGCGTCGTCACAAGAATCTTCACTGCTGACATAGTACTGCATGGTGTCGTCGCTGTCAGTGTCGCTCTCGGTGCCGTTGCGCTTCCTGGAGGCAGCCGCCGCGGGCACTGCTAAGTCCAGCGGACGTGCGTGAGACTCCATCTCCATCACAGTTAAGGAAGAAATAGCAATTCACTGGCAAAGTCTAAGAAATTCACAGAATGAGTAGAGCTGGAAGACCTGGCGCTGTGCCTGAAAGACACGAAAAATGGAACCTGCAATGACACGTCAATTGGCTCACACACGTTGCTTCCTCTACCGACGTTGAGTGCACAACTTTCTCCTGAATTCTACACCGTCGCCACTAACATACCTTCAGTAGTTGCCTCGCCAAACCGCCTTACCCTCTCTCCCCTTTAGAAGAAACGCACCTATATATATATATATATATATATATATATACATATATATATATATATATATATATATATATATATATATATATATATATATATATATATATATATATATATATATATATATATATATATATATATATATATATATATATACTGTGCCGAAAAGAGCATATGTCGCCTTGAAAAAAAGACAAGTCCACTTGTTGAAACGTTGGCTCCGGCTTTCACCTTGTTCTTGTGTTTCCCATCATCTTGAATTTCCTTCTCCCGCATTCCCCTTGTTTTCCCAGTACTTTTCAAATGTAATTGAGCGATATTAATCTAACTGTCTCTGTGCCACACTGCCGCATTAGATTTTTCACTCTTAACATTATGAGCAGCTGATGCCCGATACAAGCACTGTCATTCAGGCAAATATGCTGTAAAACCAGTGGAACTGTCAGGCTAAAGGTTATACATTATTGAAAAGGTTCAATTTTCAACTACGCAGGAAAGGTGGTGTTATTACCGGTTACTTGTGATGTCATTCTTTCAATAGGGTGTAGACGTCTAAAGTTCTACCATGTTCAACCATTATCTTTCTAACCTCAAATGATTGGATATATTTTACTACAGATGCCCAAGGAATATCACAAAGGGCCTTTTCATGAACGTTAGGCAAACTAAACTAGTCAATCTCACAAATGTAAGAATTTAAGCACACAAGCTGATCAGTTCCCTAAAGCAGTGCAGTTATAATGAGCATGCGGCTCTGTTTTGAACCGATCAGAAGAAATGCTATGATATGTTTTCTTTGTTCCTCAATTGTTTTGTATTTCTAGCACACACAGACAGGCCTAAAGACAAAATAGAGACCTAATAAGCAAGCTGCTTCTCACGTATGCACTTCTTGGTTGTAAAAATAAGACATGCATTTTTACATTATAAAAAAAGTAGACTTCTTGCCTCACTGAGAAGGCTTCCCAGTCCTGACACTAAGGACAGATCTACAGGAAATGTGTTTTAATTGGAAATAATCTACATTTCACATATACAAAAATGTTTCATTCACTAAAATTTATGTGATTACTTTAAGCTGTGGTTGCACTCTTTCTTATTTCGGGCATCAACAGGGATGACCGGCAGTTTTCTTGACACTCTGCCCGTTTGCCCAGTCATAGTTGCACTTGGTGAGCTTTCTGAGCCTTTCTTAATTTACAAATGTTTTAGAATATGTCCTATACCCAAAAGTCCGAAATGCACTCTTCATCATGAAGAAAAGCAAGCAGCTGCAAAGGCCGCTAAGGAGTTTCTGAATGGCTAGATGGTGTATGTCACCAAATGCTACTTAACAAAATCATCGTAATCTATCTAATGCCTATTGCCACAGCTGTAGTTGCTTTATGGCCCAATGACAACTGTTGACTTGTTTGGAAGCTGCTTACCAGTCCGATTGTCGATACCAAACTAAAAATAGATGTAATTGCAACAAAGCATAGAAAAATGGCGCCTGGAAAAAAAATTTTAAACCTGAGACTGTGATGAATTTCTTCTACAGAAAGCTAGATTACCTTATTGCATTAACATCAATCAGCATAAATGGCTAGATATGCTTGTGGGTTGCCGGTCACACTCTTTGATTTATGCTATGTTCCTAAACGAATAAGTTTCCACAAAGCAGGCTTCATGCAGTTGGTGATGTTGAAGCACCTGTTGCTACACTCGTATGTGTTTCAGCTGAATATGGTGAAACAAATAGCGAGCTGTCGCTTTTCTCAGGTGCCATTCTATCAGAGTTGAGAGGGTACTTATTTGTGACTGATTATACAATGTGCAGCCAGTAGTAAATTGATTTGATGTAGACATTGCTGCAGCAGATGCTGGTACTTGGAATGGAGACCGTTGATAGGATAAGCATCTTCATCTAGAGTTGCCAGCTCTGTTCACCACCGGTGACTTACCAAGAGCCTTTTGGCTCCGTCATCAATGCTGAAGCAAGGTGGAGGGCACAGGGGTCTCACACGCAAGTACCCCTGACAAAGCTGAGACTTGAGTGATCACCTGCGTGGTTACAAAAAACAAGCTGCATGATAGACTTTGTTCCTATCATTTAAACGATCTGTAACGTAACACTGCATCTTTGAATGTTGGGGTTGTTTAATGCAGCATTTAACTTTGTCATTTCAGTTAAGCACGATTACTACAAGGTGACCTGAATAATGGAAAGAGCAGCAGGGCTTGGCTAGTGTTTTATTGTATTCATATATGCACGGAATTTCAGTACATGAAAACATTTTGCAATGACTAGCAAAATAACCTGTACATTGTTTATCACGTAAAGGGGTTCAGGACAAACACCAGGACAGCCATATGCCCTCCTTGTTTTAACTTCGCATTGTCAATGAGCAAGCCAAGTGAGTCCGTTATGAAACATCGTTCCAGCGCACAATTGAACACGGACGAGAAGAGAAAGACAACACGAACACCGGACTTCAACTGAATTTTATTCATAGAAAACAGCTTTATGTACACAGGGGGAGGGGGGGGGGGGGCTGCTAGTGCACAGGACCACCCAAAAATATTTCCTCGGTCCAGGCAACAGTCATCAGAAGTGTCAAACCAAAAGAAGGAAGGAATAAAAGCAAAAAGTGAAAAAAAGGTGATAAAACCTTTCCCTCTCTTTTCTTCCCCTCTTTTTTACATCACTCAGTACAATCTTGCTCATCTCCTGCCCTACCTAGCTGATTCGACACACCCGTTTGCCCTGAGATAATCAAGTTCTTTTTTTCCCCGAGTACAACAGAAGGAGCACTGACACAGTAATCGTTTTCATTGGAGATACAAAATGCTTCAAAAATTTCCGGATTTTTCTGATTGCCATATTTGCGCAACACATGTGTTCGTTCGAAAAATGCTTTGCATGCTAGCTTGTGCAAGCAACGGCGAATGTGGTCGGCTTAATGACCAGCGTCACTTAGTGAAGTAGCATTCCTGCGATGCTCTTGCAGGCGTTCATTCAGACAGCGCCCAGTTTGGCCAATATAGCATTTCCCACAGGCGAGGGGAATACTATACACAACACTGATGTCACATTCAACGAGGGCTTTGGTGTGTTTTATTTTGCAGGCTGGCTTCTGGGATTTGTTTACAAGGCGACACATTCGTCCCAGCTTTTCCGGTGCTGAAGATACAACATGCACCCCGCACCTGTCGCCAACCTTCTTGAGGCGGTGAGAAACCTGGTGCCAATAGGGCACTACGACAGGGCGCTTTAGCGTGCGTGTGTCTTTTGTCAGCCTGCGCCTCCCACCAACCTTTACCTTGCAAATCTGGCTCTCTACCACCGAGCCCACGATTTCTCCAAGGAACACAGCCTTCTCCAGACGCCTTAGCTGGGCGTCGACGCTGTCACGGACTTGACGTTCGCATGACTTTTCTAGAGCAGAGTGGATGCAGTTTTTTGCTATAGCTCTTTTTACGAGCTTGGAGTGGGCCAATTGATAATTAAGAATTTTTTTGGACCGTGGCTTGTTCTGCCAGCACATGCGCGCTCCATGAAAAATAAGACGCACGTCGAGGCACTGGATGCAACCATTTTGCGGCAGTTCGTGCGTGAACTTCATTCCAAAGGCATTACTAGCAAAAATATCGAGAATGTTGCTTATACTACTGCCTCTATCCTGAGCATCAGGATAGATGCAATACGTGTTCAATTGTGCGCTGGAACGATGTTTCATAATGCTAATCACAACCAACTAGCCCAGCTGTCCATACTTAGCCAAGTGAGGCCGCTGGATACAATGAAAATACATGTGTACCATCTAGCAAAACACATACCCAAAATTATAACCTATAATGCTTCAATTAGCTCAAAAATAAAACATTTTGTGTGTCTGCTCTAAAGTACTCTAAAATTCAAAGTTTTGTGTACCAAAGATTTCTCCAAACTAGTTTTTCAGTGGAAGCCCTGGTAATCTTCATGCAACCACTTATGTTAAATCAAGGAGTGAATGAGACAAGTATATGAAGTTTGAGGATTTGCCTCACACAATGGAACCTTTATAGATATGATATAATGTGGTTTCTCGTTTAGTTTCTTGGCCCTGATGTCGCCGGTGCACTGCTCAAGCACTCAACTGCCATAAACGTTTATCAAAGGAAACGTGAAATGTCTTCAAACTAACAGGATATTGTTACACGAATAGAAGGCGTCAAAGAGACTTTGGTTGCAGCTTGGGACAGTGAGCAAACGAAATCAATGTGGCGCAGGTGTTTCAGGGGATGTTAGGTTCAGACGTGAGCTGCAGTTGAAGAACACCGTTCGCACGGTTGAAAAGTGCAGAGGGGACAGACAAGAAGTCCTGTCCAAGCATCACATCATGAGGACACTGCTTAAGAGCGACAAATGAAACAGTATCTTCATGAACACTGTTACTGACAGTAGTGGTGCACATTCTACCATAGGCATACTTTCATCTGTGGCTCGTGTGGTGCACTGTACAACAGGCATGAGCGCTTTTCTCAACTGACTGTTACGGTTATCGTTCTTGGCCGGTAGCTGAGTGGCAGTGTTGATGAGGGCAGATAACTGGGAACTTGGAGAGATTTTAAATGTTCTGAGCCCTTCTGGCTGAACAGTGGTATTGCATTTTTTTTATTTGCACACCCCCACTTCGAGATTGACTAATTTCTGATTTGCCTGTAATATAATACAGCCAGATTTTACTGAAATAGCCTGGTTCAGGTCAACTCCTTTCTTATTAACCACTGGAGAATAAATGAATAATACTGCTCAACGTGTATTAACATAAAAATGTTTCTCACTGTCGGCTTTCTTCCAGGTCAGTCCATCTTTCATTGCACCTGCCATGTGTTTGTGGATAGGGAGCTCATAATACCAAACATCGGCTTCAATCTGGCTATTGAGTACCTGTTTGGTGTCCGCTACTGCTTGAACATCTACTATGATTTCTTCAAAGGTAATTTCTTGATACATTCGGAGAAAAAATGTTTCAGTAACAAAGCAATTCTCTTCAAGACACCACACAACCTTAGTCTAGAAAAGCACTAAAGACATTATCATTCAACAAGGCAAAACACTTTAGGAGTGGTATAAACTGCTACACATAAATTAGAGCTGAGCCTATTGAAAAAAAAAAAAAAAAAGATGTGCATCTGCTTTGGATTGTATGGTAGTCAAAATCAGCAGAGTTCAGTGCAATTAGTGAAAAGTGAATTTTAAGCACTCCAAATATTTGTAATCGGGTATAAAACCGGCTGTTGGTGTTGATAATTTGCTTATTACGAGTATTTCTACTACTGTAGCATGTCCTTACAGGCTAACTTTCCCGACTTAAAAATAAGACACAAAATGTTCATTTTTTCGTATTTAGAGTTCTTCCTCTCTTAACTGCAAGATCACCTGTACATTGCAACTGTGCCATTACATATCCCGCATAAAACCATGTACAGTCAGCGACCGATTTTTCAGACCCTCTAGGGAACGTAAAAATGTCCGAAAATTCAGGCATTCTGAAAAAATGAATGCATGCAAAAAAACTCACCTTTTTTCTCTTTTTCTTGGATCTAGAGGGTAAAGGGCGAAGTACCAGACTTCCGAAACCCTGCCAAAGCATCAGTGAAGTGGCTATAAAAAGATGCGTTCAAAAACTCTGTATGCAGCTGACTGCCGGTTTATTATGTACATGTGCATCGTCAGGCAGCCGGTGTTATTGCTGCAGTGGCTTGAAGAACTTGTTGATTGTTGTTTGGACGGCTTTCCGGTTGCATGCGACCATATTCGCCTCGATCTGAGCAAGGTCACGTCAGCACTGTACAGCGATGAAATAGTCTACAGTGCTCGCGTCAACTCGGTGCTTGTAGGCGGCGCAGGCATTGGCTCCTCATTTTCAACATCGGAGTCTTCTGAAGCCCCCACAACCTGACTGACTATTTCCTTGTCAGTCAGTTCTGCGCAGAAGTCGAGCTCGTCGGCGTCAACAAACTGTTCAAAAGTTATTTCCGTGGGTATGGAAACTCGACGAAGACGGAGTGGGGGCCATCGAAGGCAAGCGAAATCCTCAAGTTGCGAACAGTGGAGTTCGCTTACGAGAGTCGAAGCACCTAGGCCTAGTGTCGCAGAGCACACTTGACACAATAGCCCAAGCACACACCACGCTAGCCAAAACGTGGCCTGCGGAAACAAACGAAATGGCGCCGCTCCGGAAACTCGCTGGAGGCGGAAGTGTGGCAATGAACATAGCCAGCGTGGCCAGACCAAATCGGTGTGCGACGGCTAGATTTGGCTAGTTGTGGTTCAAAGCGGTGCTATGCTTCGGCTGCGGACAGGCCGCAATTGGAATATGAACCTGGCAATGTTTAACGCTAGAACGTTATCTAGTGAGGCGAGTCTAGCAGTGCTGTTGGAGGAATTAGAGAGCAGTAAATGGAATATAATAGGGCTCAGTGAAGTTAGGAGGCCAAAAGTAGCATATACAGTGCTAAAAAGCGGACACGTCCTGTGCTACCGGGGCTTAGCGGAGAAAAGAGAACTGGGAGTCGGATTCCTGATTAATAAGAATATAGCTGGTAACATACAGGAATTCTATAGCATTAACGAGAGGGTGGCAGGTGTTGTTGTGAAACTTAATAAGAGGTACAAAATGAAGATTGTACAGGTCTACGCCCCTACATCCAGTCATGATGACCAGGAAGTCGAAAGCTTCTATGAAGACGTGGAGTCAGTGATGGGTAGAGTGAAAACTAAATACCCTATACTAATGGGCGACTTTAATGCCAAGGTAGGCAAGAAGCAGGTTGGAGACAAGGCAGTGGGGGAATATGGCATAGGCACTAGGAATAGCAGGGGAGAGTTATTAGTAGAGTTTGCGGAACAGAATAATATGAGGATAATGAATACTTTCTTCCGCAAGCGGGATAGCCGAAAGTGGACGTGGAGGAGCCCGAACGGCGAGACTAGAAATGAAATAGACTTCATACTCTGCGCTAACCCTGGCATCATACAAGATGTGGACGTGCTCGACAAGGTGCGCTGCAGTGACCACAGGATGGTAAGAACTCGAATTAGCCTAGTCCTGAGGAGGGAACGGAAGAAACTGGTACATAAGAAGCCGATTAATGAGTTTGCAGTAAAAGGAAAAATAGAGGAATTTCCAGATCAAGCTACAGAACTGGTATTTGGCTTTAATTCAGGAGGAGGGCCTTAGTGTTGTAGCAATGAACGAGAATCTTGTTGGCATCATTAAGGAGTGTGCAATGGAAGTCGGTGGTAACTGCGTAAACTATCGCAGGAGACGAAAGATCTGATCAAGAAACGTCAATGTCTGAAAGCTTCTAACCCTGCAGCTAGAATAGAACTGGCAGAACTTTCTAAGCTAATCAACAAGCGTAAGACAGCGGACATCAGGAACTATAATATGGATAGAATTGAACAGGCTCTCTGGAACGGACGAAGCCTAAAAACAGTGAAGAAGAAACTAGGAATTGGCAAGAATCAGATGTATGCGTTAAGAGACAAAGCCGGCAGTATCATTACTAATATGGATGAGATAGATAGATAGAAGTGGCCGAGGAGTTCTATAAAGATTTATACAGTACCAGTGGCACCCACGACGATATTGGAAGAGAAAATAGTCTAGAGGAATTCGAAATACCAAAGGTAATGCCGGGAGAAGTAAAGAAAGCCTTGGGAGATATGCAAAGGGGGAAGGCAGCTGGAGAGGATCAGGTAACAGTTGATTTGTTGAAGGATGGCGGACAGATTGTTCTAGAGAAACTGGCCACCCTGTATACACAATGCCTCATGACCTCGAGCGTACCGGAATCTTGGAAGAACGCTAACATAATCCTGATCCATAAGAAACGGGACGCCAAAGACTTGAAAAATTATAGACCGATCAGCTTACTGTCAGTTGCCTACAAACTATTTACTAAGGTAATCGCAAATAGAATCAGGAACGACTTAGACTTCTGTCAAGCAAAGGACCAGGCAGGATTCCGTAAAGGCTACTCAGCCATAGACCATATTCACACTATCAATCAGGTGATAGAGAAATGTGCGGAATATAACCAACCCTTATATATAGCTTTCATTGATTACGAGAAAGCGTTTGATTCTGTCGCAACCTCAGCAGTCATGGAGGCATTGCGGAATCAGGGTGTAGACGAGCCGTATGTAAATATACTGAAAGATATCTATAGCGGCTCCACAGCCACCGTAGTCCTCCATAAAGAAAGCAACAAAATCCCAATAAAGAAAGGCGTCAGGCAGGGAGATACGATCTCTCCAATGCTATTCACAGCTTGTTTACAGGAGGTATTCAGAGACCTGGATTGGGATTAATTGGGGATAAAAGTTAATGGAGAATACCTTAGTAACTTGCGATTCGCTGATGATATTGCCTTGCTTAGTAGCTCAGGGGACCAACTACAAAGCATTCTCACTGACCTGGAAAGGCAAAGCAGAAGAGTGGGTCTAAAAATTAATCTGCAGAAAACTAAAGTAATGCTTAACAGTCTCGGAAGAGAACAGCAATTTACAATAGGCAGCGAGGCACTGGAAGTCGTAAGGGAATAGATCTACTTAGGGCAGGTAGTGACTGCGGATCCGGATCATGAGACGGAAATAATCAGACGAATAAGAATGGGCTGGGGTACGTTTGGCAGGCATTCTCAGATCATGAACAGCAGGTTGCCATTATCCCTCAAGAGAAAAGTGTATAATAGCTGTGTGTTACCAGTGCTCACCTACGGGGCAGAAACCTGGAGGCTTACGAAAAGGGTTCTACTCAAATTGAGGACGACGCAACGAGCTATGGAAAGAAGAAGGATAGGTGTAACGTTAAGGGATAAGAAAAGAGCAGATTGGGTGAGGGAACAAACGCGAGTTAATGACATCTTAGTTGAAATCAAGAAGAAATGGGCATGGGCAGGACATGTAATGAGGAGGGAAGATAACCGATGGTCATTAAGGGTCACGGACTGGATTCCAAGGGAAGGGAAGCGAAGCAGGGGGCGGCAGAAAGTTAGGTGGGTGGATGAGATTAAGAAGTTTGCAGGGACGGCATGGCCACAATTAGTACATGAGCGGGGTAGTTGGAGAAATATGGGAGAGGCCTTTGCCCTGCAGTGGGCGTAACCAGGCTGATGATGATGATGATGAACCAGCTTTAGAGAACGTAATTGTACAAGAAGAGAAGGGGCTTGCTATGCCCAATTGCAGCATATGTGGACATGGATAAGTGCGTATACTCTTCCACTTACTTCCAACAAAAGCTCATCTAATCGTGCACGGTGAGATAAAAAGCTTTGTCTCATCCTTTCGGCGATCTGAATACCCATTTGTAATGTATGAACATTAGGTCTTGCAGAGCTTTTCGGAAATGGAAACTCGGGTTTGCGTAAGTAGGCAAGGTGGAGGTGTGTTTTCGAAAGGAAATTGCCGTCCACCCGACTTTTGCGCAAAGCTATATAGGCAACCCTAAAGGCTTCTCAGTAAGAAAGCTTCCCTGGTCAGGGAAGATCGACCTCTGCACCAGCAGCTTTCCAGGCTGGTCTTTCCGGAATCTGAGGTGACCAGTAAGCAAGCAGATTGCAGCAAAACGGTGAATTCTTCGACAACTCGAGCACATCGACACTGAACAGAGAAAGTCAGTCCTGCCGAAGCGCGCAAGGTGGAGGAATGCTTATAAAATGGACGCTGAAATCCACACGACTCCATGTTCTTCGAGTTGCCGATTGATTCGCCATCGTCCTGCGATCTACAGCTAGACTCTCGGTTAGCTATGACAGCGGAAAGGCTTTGATCCCGGCTTCGGCCCGCGTACCAGGACAAGTTTTTCGTGAAATTGCGAACAATTCTCTGAAAAATGCGCATGAGATTCCTTGCCGCTTCATACGACTTTCCAGCGCATAACGACTTTCTGGTTCTTTAGAACCTTTAGGTACAGTATGAAAGTGACTCGAAACTTTCACGGCCTTACAATTTATGTAATACCATCCGTAAACCCCATATGGTCAGGTGATTGGGCTCAAGAAGATTATAGCCTTTGGAGGCGCAAGTCGCTATGTCGACTTTGTGCTTTCGCGCTTTTTAGCGATGGAGGTTGTCGATCGAGAATGGAGGATTGCATGCATGTATGCGCGACGCGAATGCTGTAGAATTTTGTGGAAGGCACGCGGGTCCCAGCGATTACTCTGGAACATTCGACGACTGGTGTATAAAAGCCGACGCGCTTGACCCGCTGATCACATTTTCAACGATCGCCGGCTGTGTTCGCCGTTTTCGTTGAGCACTGAGAGTAGCCTGTATTTCTGGGCACAGGTTCGCTCAATATAAGGCCAGTTTCTATAATCACAGTTTGGCTGCCTTCTTCACCGTCACTACTACGTGAGAATATTGTAAATTTTTGTGAAGAAAGCTATATTCCCTCCAGAAAAAAACCAGTGAACAGAGCACATCCTTGGGTATCGCGCGAAATAATACATTTAAAACGAAACATTAAAAGGAAGCGCAGAAAGAAACCCTAGCACACGTGACCTGCAAGATCTCGTAGGCTTGCTACAAGAAAACATCCAAACGGCCAAGGAGCGTTTTATTGCGAAAGCAATACTGCTCGCACTTTCGGCCCATCGGTGGTCGTGGCGCCTCCTTACACAGCTGCGCGTCACGTGACCGTGTGACGTCACGCCACACCGAGAGACGGGGCCCCAGCTCGCGACATCGATGGTGGATGCGAAGCCTTGCGCGCCGCTGCTGCGGCGCTACCGAGAGAGGGCGCTCGCTGGTGTGACGTCACGCTAGGAGGATAAATGGGGCTACAATTCGGCTCCTCGCAGTGGTCGGAGCGCTGCCTGGCTGCTATGTCGGATGATGTATAGCCGTAAGTTTAACAAAGGGCAACCATGTCCACACCATCAGCCGAACCAAGGCGCAGCCAAGGGTATTGCTTTCGCAATCTTCCAGGCTTAACCAAGCTAAGCCTTCAGCCAATTTTTTTTTCACTGTTACTCTGCCTTCTTACATGACGAATGAACCACAAAAATTCTGGCGCTACCTATCTAGGGTCCCAAAGGTAACCCCGGAAGAAGTAAAGAAAGCCTTGGGAGATATGCAAAGGGGGAAGGCAGCTGGGGAGGATCAGGTAACAGCAGATTTGCTGAGGGATGGGGGACAGATCGTTCTAGAGAAACTGGCCACCCTGTATACGCAATGCCTCACGACCTCGAGCGTACCGGAATCTTGGAAGAACGCTAACATAATCCTAATCCATAAGAAAGGGGACGCCAAAGACTTGAAAAATTATGGACCGATCAGCTTACTGTCCGTTGCCTACAAACTATTTACTAAGGTAATCGCAAATAGAATCAGGAACACCCTAGACTTCTGTCAAGCAAAGGACCAGGCAGGATTCTGTAAAGGCTACTCAACAATAGATCATATTCACACTATCAATCAGGTGATAGAGAAATGTGCGGAATATAACCAACCCCTATATATAGCTTTCATTGATTACGAGAAAGCGTTTGATTCTGTCGAAGCCTCAGCAGTCATGGAGGCATTACGGAATCAGGGTGTAGACGAGCCGTATGTAAAAATACTGAAAGATATCTATAGCGGCTCCACAGGCATCGTAGACCTCCATAAAGCAAGCAACAAAATCCCTATAAAGAAAGGCGTCAGGCAGGGAGATACAATCTCTCCAATGCTATTCACAGCGTGTTTACAGGAGGTATTTAGAGACCTGGATTGGGAAGAATTGGGGATAAAAGTTAATGGAGAATACCTTAGTAATCAATGGAATTGTTGGAGAAGTATGGGAGAGGCTTTTGCCCTGCAGTGGGCGTAACGAGGCTGATGATGATGATGATGATGATGATGATGATGATGACCTTAGTAATTTGCGATTCGCTGATGATATTGCCTTGCTTAGTAACTCAGGGGACCAATTGCAATGCATGCTCACTGACCTGGGGAGGCAAAGCAGAAGAGTGGGTCTAAAAATTAATCTGCAGAAAACTAAAGTAATGTTTAACAGTCTCGGAAGAGAACAGCAATTTACAATAGGCAGTGAGGCACTGGAAGTCGTAAGGGAATACATCTACTTAGGGCAGGTAGTGACGGCGGATCCGGATCGTGAGACGGAAATAATCGGAAGAATAAGAATGGGCTGGGGTGCGTTTGGCAGGCGTGTTCTCAGATCATGAACAGAAGGTTGCCATTATCCCTCAAGAGAAAAGTATATAATAGCTGTGTCTTACCAGTACTCACCTACGGGGCAGAAACGTGGAGGCTTACGAAAAGGGTTCTACTCAAATTGAGGACAACGCAACGAGCTATGGAAAGAAGAATGATAGGTATAACTTTAAGGGATAAGAAAAGAGCAGATTGGGTGAGGGAACAAACGCGAGTTAATGACATCTTAGTTGAAATCAAGAAAAAGAAATGGGCATGGGCAGGACATGTAATGAGGAGGGAAGATAACCGATGGTCATTAAGGGTTACGGACTGGATTCCAAGGGAAGGGAAGCGAAGCAGGGGGCGGCAGAAAGTTAGGTGGGCGGATGAGATTAAGAAGTTTGCAGGGACGGCATGGCCACAATTAGTACATGACTGGGGTTGTTGGAGGAGTATGGGAGAGGCCTTTGCTCTGCAGTGGGCGTAACCAGGCTGATGATGATGATGATGATGATGATGCTTCGGCTGCAAGTCGACTTCCTTCGCAAGGGCGCTGCGCGAGAAGCTAAAGGACCTTCCGTCGCGTCAAAAAGTCTAGAAAACTGGACGATGGAGGGTTCGAGCGTCCGAAACTTCAGATCTCCTTATACATTGGTTTTATGGGGTTCGTGGCGGTGCCGCGAAGACGTTCGACATATCAGGCATGTCTGAAAATTGGGGCTTCCGAAAATTCAGTCGTTGATTGTATCTGCTGCCTGCACATACTTCTTTGTACCCGAAATCCTTCGTTCAGACGGCCGCTGATCAAACTACCATTTCGAGGCCACTATGGAAGAAAATTTTCTTTATCGAGCAGAAGTCCGCTCGTCATGTAATACTCTGACAGAGATGTTTGAGGAATTGATAAATTATTCGAACACAGCAGGTAGTGGGTATTCCACAGAGCTAACATGGAACCCAGCTATGTATCGCGATAGATAAACTTTATTAGCTTGTTTAATTGCCTTGCTTTTTATAACATGTGCTATTAGCACTAAAAGAAGGGTGAATATAGATGACCTACTTTCTGTAAAATGTGTGCTACAGTTGGCAGTTCTCAACTTTTTTTTTCAGTAAAAGTTCCTTCTAGCCGAGACTGGCCAAGGTAAGCCTGCATGGCATTACCTTGTCTCTTATGCCCTGCCATATTTACAGCTTAAACTCAAAAAGCAGGTAATGACGGTCTTAAGGAAGCATGTGAGGCTAGGCAGTATACTTTGCAAGTTGTATCTGCAAGTTACAGTGACATGTATTGGTGTGCTTCATCTCCCTTGCACTTGTACAGATAGAATTGCCTGTCAACAAAATTACTCAAGAAAATGAACACAAGGCAGATTTATTGGACTAGTGTCCTTGGGTTTTATTTTCATTATACTGATTTTGACGTCTGCATCAGGAAGACATGCCATCTTTCATTTCTGCATTGTTTACATTGAAACTATCACTTCTTCTTTGCTGAGATTTGGTAGTTTCAAGCTAAAAGTTATCATATTATCACTTCTTGTGATAATATGATGCTATGAATGAGGCAGTCAGCGGCAAAACAGGCCGGTGTCACTAAGAAGTTACTTCGTTTCTTGGCAGATTTCACAGGCTGGACGTGGCGGCACCTCCCGGATCTTATCATCCCTGTCGTCGGTCGCTGGCATGACGGACGCTCTGCGGCGCATGCGGCCTCTGCATTTCACGGTCCTATCCGTGTACGGCTCCGCAGCATCCCCTGGTGCAAGACAGCTCAACCCGGTCCACCTGGTGTCAGTTGCAGCGTACATAAGGCCTGCCTCCCCGGTGCTTCCCTGCAGTCAGCGGCAAAACCGACCGGTGTCACTAAGACGTTACTTCGTTTCTTGGCAGGTAGGTTTCTTAAACTGCCTTTAGTACGTACACATTTGGCTGTTTTGCCGCTGACTGCACCGCATTGCCTTCTGTGTGTTCTGCAATGTCTTCTGTGTGTTCGGTATGCGACAAGCCGGTAGAGGGCAAGTTTCCTGTATGTTCCGGTTGCAAAGCAAGTTTCCATTTAGGGAAACACTGTTCCGGGATAACAGACAGTGTTTACACCAAAATGTCCACTGTTAAATGTGAAACATGGACGTGTCAGACATGTAGCTCTGGTGCTGGTTCCAGTAATAGAGATGGCTCACTCGCCCCCCACTTTTTGTCTATTAATACCAAACTTGACCAATTAACCAGCACTGTTCAGACGCTCATGGTAAAGGTTCAGGAACTGCTCTCTTTCAAGGCAACTTGTGAAAGTATGGCTGATACGGTGACCGGCATTCAAGCCTCTATCGCTTTCCTTTCTGAAAAGTATGATTCTATGCTCTCCACTGTGACAACTTATCAAACCGAAGTGTCTCAGCTACGGGCTCAAGTGGAGTCACTTTCCGGTACAGTCGCCCGTCAGGCTGAAATCCTAGACCAAACAACGATGCAATTAAATGAACTTGATCAATATGGCAGACATTGCAATTTCAAAATCCATGGCCTCCCTTTGAAGCCTGGTGAAGACTTGAAGTCCTTCATGTGCGACTTAGCTGGACAACTGCGCCTAAGTAACTTCCAGGAAGATGAAATTTGCAGGATACACCGTTTACCGACCGGGAATAAATCTAGCTCTAGCCCTCCTATCCTTGTGCAAGTACAGAACGCTTCAGTGAAAGAAAAATGGTTTCGTGCTCGGAAGTGTCTCTCGGATCTTGCTCAGCCGGAGAAGTTTCCTCGTCTGTTCTTCAACGAAAACTTGGCGTGGTTGAACCGGGAGCTTTCCCGGTTGGCCTGCTCAAAAGGAAAGGAAAATGGATATAAGTTCGTGTGGACGAGGAACGGAAAAGTTCTAGCAAGAAAATCTGAGGGAGCACCTTTCATTCGAGTTGAGAAATTCTCGGATTTGGATAGGATTGCCTAGACATGGCTGGCATAGAGAGTATGAAATACACTGATTTTGCGGATGTAAATAGTTTCTTTTCTGATGCCTCCACCAGCAGTTTCAAAGTTGCGCATGTAAACATTCGCAGCCTTCGGAAACACTGGAATCAGTTTTATGCCATCATTTCATCATCTCGCCTAACGTTCGATGCTTTTGTACTTACTGAAATTAATATTCCTGCCGAGAGCATTCCACAGTATTCATTGCCGGGTTTCCAAGGCTTCTCGTACACGCGTCCAAGCAGAAAAGGAGGAGGCATTGCAGTTTTTATAAGTAACAGATGGGCAGCTTCACAGTTTACGTTTTCCTTTTCCCAAGCTGAAGTGATATCGCTGCGCTTGAGCACACCTGTTTTTTCGGTGATTCTGTTATCGGTGTACCGACCTCCTAGTTTTAATGCGCGGCTTTTCTTATCCGAACTCGATTCCACATTGTCAACCTTATCGCTCGAGGAACACGTGTGTATCACAGGTGATATCAATATTGACCTTCTGCGTCCTACTGTAGGCTTGGTCGCAGATTACCTCGATAGCCTTTCCAAATGGGGCTTGGAATGCGTCATTTATGAAGCGACTCGTGAGGAATTTCTGGCTGGTAAGCTCACTGTGTCCTGCATTGATCACGTTATCGTTCGTGCTCAAAATCTAGCCATAAAATCCGCTATTGTAGAAATTAAGCTTGCTGACCACTATTTCGTTTGCGCCTCAATGAGTTATCCAGATACTGCGACAGCGCCCACATATTCTAAAAAACTAATTTCAGTGCTTGATCCGAAAATATTTGATAATCTGGTGGCTCAATATGACTGGCAATCTTTTTTAGCAATAGTCTCTCCTGCTGCCATATGTGATAAACTCGTGGAAGTGTTCAAAAACTTAAAAGATAGTGCTACCCGAACAATACATATCAAACAACGTAACGTGGATAACAAGTGGATGTCCAGGGCGTCTACCAACCGGGAAAACCGGGAAAACCGGGAATTCTCAGGGAATTTGAACAGTCTGGAAAAACTCAGGGAAAACTCAGGGAATTTGTGCTTCTATCAGGGAAAATTAGCTGTAACTTTATTGAAAGGGAACGAAAGTCGTGTTAATGCTGGCTGCAGTAACAGAGGAATCGCAACGAATCGTCATTGACGCCGTGTCATCGGCACGATGTATTGCCAGAGTAGTTAACGACCGATTTTCTAGACGCCCGATTTTTCGGACATGCCCGATAATTTGCACGGTTTTGCGGCACCACCACGTACTCCATATAGTCAATGTATATTGCCCCGACTGCAGGTCTGAAATGGCATTAATCAAAGCCGCCACCGCCGCTATTTTGATTATCTCGCCGCCTCGAACCGGCACTCTCGCAGGCAAATCCGCAAATCCGTAACCACCACCGCGGCAACGTCAGGTCTAGCTGCTTCTATGTTCGCTATTAAGCTTCTTGCCGTGCGGTGCCGTGTTTTTCATTGAAAGAATTCGCCGTTATCACCAATGGCACCGACTCCGCCTTTGTAATCCTAGCGATTGGCTTGGAAGCTCGCAGAGCACAGCGCGTTGCGTAATGCCAGTCTGCGAAAGTTAGCTTCGCCTCGGTACACTAGTGTTAGGCGGTGAAGCATAACAAGCGTGGGAAGGGGGCAATTGTCGCGGGACACAGTATACATTACTTAATTACACATGCGTGCACGTCGTCTTCTGTCACCGTACAAGCCCTGATATGCCTAAAACGCGTACTGGCAGGCCTTCAGAGCTTTTTGAGACGTGCCTGTGGTAATTTTAGCCCTTAAAGGCAGTTAAAGACATGCATTCATTTTTTTCAGACTGCCCGTTTTTTTTCAATTTTTTATTTGCGGCCCCTCGGAAGTCCAAGAAATCAAATGTTGACTGTACAACTGACCAAGAGGATGCTTCAGATGATCCATGTGGTGAAAGCGTGGTAGAAGGAGGATGAGAACAGAAAGGACCGACGCACTGAGGAATTAACGGGAAAGGAAGGGTGCCGCCACCTTTTTGAAGGAGCTTGAGCTTAAAAAACTAAGTGATGGCTGATGCTGAGACACAGGTGTCCCTCATCCAAACCAAAATAAATTGTTTATGCTGTGAAACCCAACACTGAGATGTTGTGTACGGGCTGAGAGTATGTCAGGACAGTTGAGGTTGACTACCCAGCTGCTGAGAAAGAACCTTAGTTGTGACAAAGTTCAGGACCTCATACAGATGAGCTTGCTATCAGTTGATAGAAATAGCTGATATTAAAAAAATATTTACTTATGTATGCATCTCCTTTTGATTCGTATTTGAAAATGTTCGACTCAATTTGGAATGGGCTTTGCCATTTCTTTCGCTGTGCATTTTACTAACACCTTCCTTCTGTTTTCTTTTTAAATAAAATATATATTACTCCTTACTATTCAAACTGGATTAAGTCATTTTTTTTTGTTTCAGCATGCTTACTAGAGAGTGACAGCATCGGGCAACGTGGTGTCAGCCTGTCTTGACATAAAGCAAAGATCTGACTCATTCAGGGAATTTGGAAATGTCAACTTGGTAGACACCCTGATAGTACATTATGAAGGCATTGTTATTAAAAGCACAAATCGAGCATTAGGAGCACGCATGCAGTTCCTTCTCATGCACAGGACTCTTCAGAGAGTGCAAATGATTGCTTGTAAAGTATGGCTACCTAAGCGGCGCAGCCTGCTCCACTACGCAAGTTCTCATGTTTTATGTCTATTCTGTGCGGCTGAAAATTCACCGTAATTTTGTTCCAATTTTATGTTTAATGGAGCACAGTTGACGTTTTGAGATATCCGAAAAATATTCACGCTTACGAATACTGACTATTTGATTTGTTATTCGAAAGTTTCTAATATTCGCACACTCATAATTCAAATTTGATTGTACTGTTTGATCCGCACCGATGGCACCGGCTGTTGGAACCTCAGTGCTGACGCCCGTTATTGCAACTGGGTCGCAAGCCCCAAGGGTAGCGTAGGCCTGGCGGCCTGGGGCACACTGGAAGCATCCGAAGGTCCCAGCAAAGCATGAGGCGACTGCTAACAGAACAACTTGTTTATTCTAGCATCGCAAAGAGCGGGCGGTCAGGTCGACCGAAGTAGAGAGACGGGAGAGCACGTTACTCAACAGCAGAAATCGGAGCCTCTCTCCTGGCGTCCGGGGGCAGCTGCTCTTATACTCTCGGAGTTGAGAGCAAGAGGGAAGGTCATGGGACGACACCACGTGACAGCGGCGACGGACGGACTGATAGACACGTTGGGACAAGGAGGTGACGCATCAGCCGGGCCGGCGCCGGACAGACCTCCTCGCTTCACACTGGGGGAGCTCCTCTCCCCGGCTGCCGCGCTTTGACAAGCGTGGGCACACACACACACACGCACACACAAAGACACGTGGCACTGAACATGCCGGGACGCGCTCGGCGGGGCGCGCTCGCGGCCGCTCCGAACGGGCCAAAATGTCCGCCGCTTGGAACGAAGCTCCGGCGTACGTTGCATCCGCGCTGGCTTTACCGCGCGTCGTAGGCGAAACATAACAGACCGCCCCGCCGGGGGAGGGAGATCCCGATGGTCAGGGGACTGCATCCGCTGTCCGGAGGGATGTCGCTCGATGATGCTCATAACCGAAGTCGGTCGTCCCTCGGCGTTTCTTGAGCGCAGCGCACCGAGAAGGCCTCGTTCTCACGTTCAGGTTCACAGAGGACACTGCAAAGTGACTTCGGGAGAGTTCTCATTTTTCTCTCGTTCCCAGCAAGCGTTAGAACTACGCCGAAACTCAGCCGCTCAGTCAGCAAGCACGGCACAACCCTCACTAAGCCATGCCAGGCTCTTTCCCCTTTAATACTACTGCCTAGTTCCTTACAGTAGTCTAGCAGCACTCAGAACGCGTCCACAAATTGGAAAATTGCACTAGAAAGCACATCATCACTTTGAAACACTACACAAAAGCAATATGTTAAAAATCCTGCCTCAGGAAGAAAAACATCAATAACAAACAATTTTGAGGCTGATTCCCACGTTAGGGGCTTCGACTTAAGCCATCGGCGTTACCGTTGAGACTCCCCTTTTTGTAACGCACCTCAAAGGAATATTGTTGCAAAGCGAGGCTCCAGCGCAGGAGGCGGCCATTTTTGGGAGAGATGGTCTGCAGCCATTGGAGAGGGCAGTGATCCGTCTCAATGATAAACCTCGAGCCGGCTAGGTAGCATGACAATTTCTGAACGGGCCACACGAGACCCGCATACTCTTTCTCGGTGGCGCTGTACGCCTGCTCACGACTGGTCAGCTTACGACTAGCATACAGGATGAGGTGTTCTACTTCTCCATTTTCCCGTTGGCACAGTACAACGCCCATGCCTCGCTCACTAGCATCGCACTGAACAACGAACCCTTTGGTGTAGTCGGGCCATCGTAGCACAGGCTGGCTTGTTAGGGCGCTCTTTAGGGCGTTAAAAGCTCTTTCCTTGGTCTCGTCCCAGACGACTGTTTGCGGCTCTGTCTTTCTTAGAGCATCCGTCAGGGGAGCCGCGATATCAGAGTACCTGGGGATGTACCTCTGATAGTAGCCGGCGACACCTAAGAACGACCGAATATCGGTCTTCGTGCGCGGTTGCGGAAAGTCTCACACAGCGGCCACCTTTATTTCAGACGGGCGGCGACGACCCCGACCAATCACGTGACCAAGGTAGACAACCTCGGCCTGTGCTAACTGGCACTTGGGAGCCTTGACTGTCAAGCCCGCTTCGCGCAGGCGGGTTAGCACTGCCCGCAAGTGTGCCATATGCTCAGACCAGGATGCGGAGAATATCACTACGTCGTCTAAATACGGTAAAGCGAATTCTTGCTGTCCCCGCAACACTTTATCCATGAGGCTTGAAAAACAGTATGGCGCGTTCTTCAAACCAAAACTCAACACTTTAGGACGGAATGTTCCCATTGGTGAAATGAACGCCGCATACCTACTAGCCTCTTCTGTAAGTGGAACCTGCCAATAACCCCTGACAAGATCTAGGGTGGAAATACACTGAGCGCTACTAACTTTCTCAAGGCGCTCCTCGATGTTAGGGATCGGATAAATTTGATCTTTAGTTATGGAATTTAGCCTGCGGTAGTCGACACAAGGACGAGGTTCCTTGCCCGGTACCTCAACTAAAATCAAAGGGGAGGTATAATCACTCTCACCCGCCTCAATAACACCGAGCTGTAGCATCTTCTTTACCTCAGCCTCCATAATATCGTGCTGGCGGGGTGACTCCCGGTACGCCTTGGATCGTACTGGCTCTGGGGAGGTAAGTTCTATATCATGGGTAAGGACAGAAGTCCTACCAGGCCTCTCAGAGAACTGACCTTGAAACTCTTGTAAGAGCTGGCGCAGTTCGGTTTTCTGCTCAGGCGACAGCGGTGCTTTACTGATTAAGTCACTAATGACTTGATCGGTGTCTTCCCTGTTCGTCACTGAGCCTAGTCCCGGAAGCTCTTCGGGAGCGTTTACCATCATACACACTACTGCTTCCCGTTGCTTATAGGGTTTGAGCAGATTACAGTGGTAAACTTGCTGTGCTTTCCGTTTTCCTGGCAGACTCACCACGTAGTTAACGTCCGACAGTTTTTGAACAATTTGTGCTGGGCCCTCCCACTGCACGTCGAGTTTGTTTTTTAGCGATGTGCGCAATATCATGACCTCATCGCCCACCTCAAAACGACGGGCCCGGGCTGTCCGATCATAATAAACTTTGGCCTTCTGCTGGGCCTTTGCCATTGCTTCACCTGACAACTCCTGTGCCCTTCTTAAGCGTTCGAGGAGCTTAAGCACGTACTCCACCACGACTGGGTCGTCGCCCCTGCCTTCCCACGATTCTCGAAGCATGCGAAGCGGAGACCGAAGCGAGCGACCGTACACCAGCTCAGCTGGCGAAAACCCCGTAGCCGCATGCGGCGCGGTCCGTAATGCAAACATTGCCCCGGGCAGACACAGCTCCCAGTCAGTTTGATGTTCAAAACACAATGCTCTCAACATGCGCTTCATGACGGAGTGGAGCTTCTCAACGGAATTCGACTGGGGGTGGTGCACTGAGCTGTGTAGCAGCTTTACCCCGCACCTTTCGAGAAAGGCCGTCGTCAAAGTGCTAGTAAACACTGTGCCCTGATCTGATTGGATTTCCGCAGGAAAACCAACTCGCGCAAATATGGACAGTAGTGCATTGACTATCTCAACTGAGCTGAGTTCTTTAAGCGGCACTGCTTCAGGGAACTTTGTCGCTGGGCAGATCACAGTCAAAATGTGTCTGTACCCCGTGGCTGTTACCGGCAGAGGTCCCACTGTATCAATAACGAGCCGTCTAAAAGGCTCCGTAATGATAGGTACCAACTTCAACGGCGCCCTCGATTTGTCCCCTGGTTTGCCCACCCGCTGACAGGTGTCGCATGTCTTCACAAAGTGGTCTGCGTCCCGAAAACACCCTGGCCAATAGTACTCTTGCAAGAGACGGTCCTTAGTTTTCTTAACTCCTAGGTGTCCGGACCACGAACCCCCATGCGACAAGCGCAACAGATCCTGACGATAGCACTGAGGCACGATCAGCTGATTGAACTCCACTCCCCTGCGGTCTACATACTTCCGGTACAGGACCCCACCTCTTTCCACAAAGCGAGCATTTTTCTTGGCGATACCTTCCTTGACAATGCAGCGTATGTTTTCTAGGCTGCCATCCTTCTTTTGCTCGGCTATCAAAGCCGACCGGCTGACTTTTAGCAACCTATTAAGTCCGTCTGACGTAGGCGCAATGAGCAAATCTGCAGATAGCTCTTCTAACTTTCCCGCATCGGGAATTTCCTCTCCAGTATCTGGTGCCTTTAACGCTACAGGCTAAATTTTATTCAGTTCGGGCGTGCTCTGAATATCACCTTGCTGCGCCTCTGACCCTTTCTCATCGTTCGACAACGTCGGCCCCGCAACTACCGCCTTTGCAGCGAGCTCCCGAACCTTCGATCTGGTTAAGGCCTGAACGCTAGCCTCACCAAACAAAAGCCCCTTCTCGCGCAGGAGGTGATCGGACCTGTTCGAAAATAGGTACGGGTACTGGGGGGGCAGCATAGATGACACTGCCGCCTCCGTCTCAAGTGCTCCGAAAGGTCCTTCAATAAGCACTTTTGCTACGGGCAGACACACGCTATGAGCTTCCATGGCTTGCTTGATCCATGCGCACTCGCCCGTGAACATATCGGGTTCTACGTAAGAAGGGTGAACTACATCCATCGTAGCTGCGGAATCGCGAAGCACTCGGCACTCCTTCCCGTTCACGAGGAGGTCTCGCATGTAAGGCTCGAGAAGCTTCATGTTCTCGTCAGTGCTGCATAATGACAAAAACACTACTTTTGCTTTTGTTTCCGGACACTGCGCCGAAAAGTGACCCGGCTTCTGGCACGTATAACACACGCGCGCTTGCCTCGTCTCGAACCGCTTTCTGCGTTCGGCTTCGGCTGCCGCCGTCTCCTTACGTTCGGTCGGACTGCTTTCACTCGCATCCGCAGTACGTGTGTCCCCCTTTGCTCTCATGGGCGTGAACTTCGGCCTCTCGAACTTAGAGCCAAATTCACCCTTTTGACCGTCCTTAGCTCCGCGAGCCCGACGCGTCACAAACTCTTCGGCTAGCTCAGCGGCTCTAGCCACCGTACTAAGGTCTGGCCTATCCAAGACCCAGTACCGCACGTTCTCAGGTAACCGACTATAAAACTGTTCCAGCCCGAAACACTGCAGAACTTTCTCGTGGTCACCAAACGCTTTCTCTTCTTTGAGCCACTCCTGCATGTTTGACATAAGCCTGTAGGCAAACTCTGTATACGACTCACTTTTGCCTTTCTCATTTTCTCGAAACTTCCGTCGGAACGCCTCCGCGGACAGCCTGTACTTTTTTAGCAGACTCGATTTCACTTTGTCGAAATCCTCTGCCTCCTCTCTCTCCAAGCGAGCGACTACGTCGGCCGCCTCGCCGGGTAACAAAGTGAGCAAGCGCTGTGGCCACGTTTCCCGAGAGAACCCCTGCTTCTCGCACGTTCGCTCAAAGTTAACCAGGAACAAACCAATGTCCTCTCCAAGCTTAAACGGCCGCATCAGGTCAGTCATTTTAAACAATACTCGTTCTCCTGCACCGTGTGCCTGACTTCCATTACGAGCGCGTTCCATCTCCACCTCGAGACGCTTCATTTCCAAAGCGTGTTGACGGTCACGCTCTTCTTTTTCTTTCTTGTTTCGTTCTTTTCGTTCAAGCTCATCTCTCTCTCTCTGTTCTTTACGTTCAAGCTCATCTTTTTGCTCTTTAAGTTCGCGACGCGCTCCTGTCTTTTTGCAGTCTCCCTCTCCTCAATGGTCTCAAGGCATTCCGACAGCTCGTCATCCTCAGCTCCTAACTCAAGAATAACCCTTAGCAGTTCTGGTTTTCTGAGTTTGTCTGAGACATCCAGACCCAACTCTCTTGCAAGCTCCAACAATTTCGGTTTGCGCAACGACTTCAAATCCATGGCTGCTCTGAATGCTGCTTTCTCTACTGCCTACTATTGTCTTGCCGCAACTAACCCGGCAGCAACGACAACCACAATTACCAGCTCTGTTTCTGACACTAACAAAAGCCTGGCAAAACTCAGAAGAAGAAAGTCCCGCACTCACCAAACCTCGCAGCCAAGATTTCAGCGCAGTCGTTCCGCTGCAGGCAACCAGTCATCACACAGGGCTCGTTGCACTGCTCCCGGATGGTCGTTGTGCTGCTCAGCATACAGTCAACCGCATTTCTTCGCTGCTGGCCTCCGTTGTCGCGATCTCACCGCTGGCAACCAGATGTTTGATCCGCACCGATGGCACCGGCTGTTGGAACCTCAGTGCTGACGCCCGTTATTGCAACTGGGTCGCAAGCCCCAAGGGTAGCGTAGGCCTGGCGGCCTGGGGCACACTGGAAGCATCCGAAGGTCCCAGCAAAGCATGAGGCGACTGCTAACAGAACAACTTGTTTATTCTAGCATCGCAAAGAGCGGGCGGTCAGGTCGACCGAAGTAGAGAGACAGGAGAGCACGTTACTCAACAGCAGAAATCGGAGCCTCTCTCCTGGCGTCCGGGGGCAGCTGCTCTTATACTCTCGGAGTTGAGAGCAAGAGGGAAGGTCATGGGACGACACCACGTGACAGCGGCGACGGACGGACTGATAGACACGTTGGGACAAGGAGGTGACGCATCAGCCGGGCCGGCGCCGGACAGACCTCCTCGCTTCACACTGGGGGAGCTCCTCTCCCCGGCTGCCGCGCTTTGACAAGCGTGGGCACACACACACGCACACACAAAGACACGTGGCACTGAACATGCCGGGACGCGCTCGGCGGGGCGCGCTCGCGGCCGCTCCGAACGGGCCAAAATGTCCGCCGCTTGGAACGAAGCTCCGGCGTACGTTGCATCCGCGCTGGCTTTACCGCGTGTCGTAGGCGAAACGTAACAGTACGTAGGTGAGTTTTCAAGCATGTTTGCTTGGGAGTCTGTGGAGAAGCTTTCGGTGAACATTTTCAAACAAAAACCAGTGTCGTTCAAAAATGGCAGATGGCGAAGGTATCTGCGGCAGCCTTAAAGGAATAGGCATCAGCGGCTGATCAGTTCAAGGGCCTTGCCACTAGGGTGATGGTTCCGCACGTTTTACAGAGTCCCAGACGCTAGTCCTGGACGAAAACCCAGAGGGCGTCTTGTATTCTGCTACGTTTGAAAGCTGTTCTGCGTTTTCAAAACAAAACCGAAAGCATATAACGAAGACGCTCAAAAACTGTGCTGCCGTTTTCCTGTCATTGTTGTTGTCGCTTTTAGGATTGTAGACTGCACGGCAGAGAATGGGAAGTATAAAGGAATGTGAAAATTATGAATGTTTTTTTTCTTTTCAACTTTTTCTGTGCTAAAGAAAGAAAAAAAAAAAGAACAAGAAAAAGTTTTTTTCCCAATCTTTCTTTATTTATTCCCAGTCTTTACATTTCTAATCACAATGCGCTAAAATCTGTACGATGCAAAGTGCATGATTTGTGCACACATTTGTGGGAGTGATAATTGTGATAAAAAGAGTGATGATGAACGCCCAACAGGAATCGAACCACGGAGATATCAGCCATGCATGAATCTTTGAACTCTTTTCTAGTCCAGTTATTCCTGTAGGAATTGTAATGTGTTGCGTGAAATATTTGGCATCGAGAAGAACAAACAAAACTATTTTAAAAAATGTAAGATTCAGCAATGCCATTTACAGAATTTCTCGACTTTGTGCTGATGAATATGCTCTCATTGAACTTTCACGAGTGTATGTGTTGCATCATGCAAAGGTTAGGCCTATGTCTTTTGTTTTTGGAGTCTCCAAGTAATCTCTGGTGACATTTCACACCATTACTATTGTGAATTGAGAAATTTGAAGAACCACGTGCTGCTTACAACACAATTCAAGTTTTTGGCAGGTCATGACAAAAAAAGAAAAAAAAAACTTCGATTCATTGCCGAGAACTCCAGCAGCTTTTATCATTAAGATGTATGTAACATAGAATTGTTACTTTAATGAGAAAAATTGCACCAGATAGGTTTAAGAAACCAAGTACAGTTGAATCTGGGTAGAACTGTAGGATTCCTACAACAAGGAACTTTGTTAAATTGCAATTTCATTAAATTGAGGTTTCTACGTCCTGGCAGCAAAGTTACTCTACAGCTTCTTAGAACAGTCCTGCTGGATCATGCTTTGTCAGTAAGCGCATACAAACAAAATTCTGTAGGAACTTTACTTTTTAATTATGAAATCAAAAGTACTGACACAGGTTGTAGAGATTGAATTGGAAAAGGGGAAAAAAAAAGGAAATGTTGATGACAAATTCTACTGGCAAGAAATTCCAAAGAAAAAGTTGTAAAAAATTACATCGCAAAGGTGACTGCATGTTCGACGCGTTGAACATCGAAGGAGACATTTGTCAAAGTCAATATATTTTTTTTATGCACTACAGAACAGGGTACTGAACCAGAAGTGAAAACCAGAACGTTTCAATTTATTTCACTCCGGAGTGAAACTTAAAGGAAAATAAAACAGTTTTCGGTTCAGGATGGCCGCCCCTTCTGGACTTTCAATCCATGCATTGCCTGCACTTGTGGCTCAACTATGCTTACCTCATTTGTAAATACAAACTCTATCATCCTGTGATTTTAAAAGTAGCAGCACCGTTAGTATGATTTTCAGTATACAGCATTGCGTCGGTGTTTAATGTGACAATGTTTGCATCGCATCCAACGCGTGGGCTCACCAGACTGTGATGTGTGCAAAGCACTTGAAGTGGAGCACATATAATCATAGTAATAATCAATCAATCATTTATTTACCATGCCCAGGAACAACCATGAGAATCATATATTAAAAAAGGGGGGCGGGAATAAACAGCAGGGGAATATAAATTTAAAAAAATGAGTAAAAAGAACACTCTTGAAAAATGTGCATAAAGGAAGGCACAAAGTCAATATAAAAGAAAAAGGAGGAGAAAGGCATTTGACAAGTATGTAAAACTATGACAGAATAACTCAAAGCTCGGAAAAGACCAGTGACAGTGAGTTGTCAAAACTATCAAGATCATGAAAATAAGAATTATAAGGGCCCTGTATTCTGTAGCTGGTTGAGTGTTGGTGACGACAGGCAGGAACGTGGAAAGGTCTATGTTCTCAGGTGATCTTGCGCGGCGTACGAAACGATACAACTGAGGAGTTCAGGGCTGTTGAGGATGCCATGAAGGAGTTTGAGAAGAAACAGAAGGTCAGCACAATTACTTTCGTAGTGAAGTAAGGGCAATGACAACAATCCAACAGTGCTAATAATAATAATAATCCCACTCCTGATTCCATATCACGTGGCGTTACTGTCAGGCCGTGCTGGCAGTCGACGAAGGTGTGGAGCATGCGAGACGACAAGCACACCTCTTTGACAACCAAATGTCAAGTGTTTTATTCTTCACGCGCTCCACAGCTCGTGCCCAGAGGGCAGCACTGGTCAGCTGATATGTGGCGACCACTACAGCTTTATAGGCCTATTAGCTTACTCCCAGTGTTATATACAGTATTTACCAAAATTATCTCCAATAGAATAAGGGCAATACTGGACTTCAGTCAACCAAGGGAACAGGCGGGCTTCATTAGGCGGGATTCAGTAGAGAATTCGGGATTCAGTAGGCGGGATTCAGTAGAGAACGGGCTTCATCAGGCGGGATTCAGTAGAGATACCAGCACTCACAGAGGCATTGTGTAATCAAGGAGTACAGACTGCTTACGTAAATATCTTGGAAAATATCTACAGAGATTTCACAGCCACCTTAATTCTACACAAGAAAAGTAGGAAGATACTTATAAAGAAAGGAGTTGGACAAGGGGACACAATCGCAAATGCTATTCACTCTGTGCTTGAAAGAAATACTCAAGCTATTATACTGAGAAAGTTTAGGAGTAAGGATTGATGGCGAATACCTCAGCAACCTTCGGTTTGCCGACAACATTGTTCCATTCAGCAACACTGCAGATGAGTTGCAACAAATGATTGAGGACCTTAAAAGCGAGAGTGTAAGAGTAGGGCTGAAGATTAATATGCAGAAGACAAAGATAATGTTGAATAACCAGGCAAGGGAACAAGAATTCAGGATTTCCAATCGGCCTCTAGAGTCTGTGAAGGAGTGCGTTTACCTAGGTCAACTAATCACAGGAAACCCTGACCAGGAGAAGGAAATTCACAGAATAAAAATGAGTTGTATCGCATACCGCAGACATTGTGAGCTCCTGACTGGAAGCTTACCATTATCATTGAAAAGGAAGGTATACAATCAGTGCATTTTACCGGTCCTGACATATGGGGTAGACTTGGAGACGGACAAAGAAGCTTGAGAACAAGTTAAGGACTGCGCAAAGAGTGATGGAACGAAGAATGCTAGGCATAACTTTAAGAGACAGAAAGAGAGCGGTTGGAATCGGAGAGCAAACGGGTATCGACAACATTCTAATTGACATGAAGAGAAAGAAATGGCGCTGGGCACGTCATGTAATGTGTAGAGTAGATAACCGTTGGACCATTATAGTGACAGAATGGGTACCAAGAGAAGGGAAGCGCACTAGAGGACGACAGAAGATTAGGTGGTGCGACGAAATTAGGAAATTTGCGGGTGCTAGTTGGAATAGGTTGGTGCACGACAGGGGTACTTGGAGATCGCGGGGAGAGGCCTTCGTCCTGCAGTGGACGTAAAATAGGCTGGTGATGATGATGATGAACATGCAAATAGACAATGTATTGCTCCATCTTTTCCAGGCCACTCATGCGTCTGGGAGCTCCCGACAATGGGTCCCAAGACTTGGACCGTCTTTGTCTACATCATCGTCTTCATATGCATCATGTGTGCCATGCCAATTGTCATCGTAGGGCTGTTGTGGCTTAAACGTAGGATACGTATTTTCAGGTCCAGGGGATCTTCCGACGGAGTTGGGCTTATCAACATTTAGCCACAGTATGTTTGGCATTTATTTTTCTTTCTTTTTTTATGGGCACTTAATCTTGTCTGGCCAGTGCCAACGTTTTATTGTTCACTAGTTGCATCTTTTACAATTTTTACCTTTGCACACCTTTATTTGTTGCTGCTTTTAACCTCAATTTTACCTGGACGTATTTTCAAACATTTACATTGTGACTAGGAACGCATTTTGTACTGCAATAAAGGTGGTCTGTTACATTCTGTGTTGTTCAGCTTGCATATATCCCTGGAAAGGGCCCCACACCAGGTATGGATGTTGCAAAGAGACAAGTGCGGTGTTCAGACCACATGGTGATGTCTTCATCACCAAAGTATTATGCAGCTGTAAACTGAGAACAGCTGAAAATTCGAAGAAAATCCCATGCACCCTTCTTTTCAGGAAGCCAGCCTCGCTACCTTCACAGACGACGTCACCTGCAGCGTACAGGTAGCCAGCAATAGCACAAGGAACACTGGTATTTCCGTGAGATTCAGAGGTAACAAAATTTGCAGAAATGAGCTACACAGCAAGAAAAAAAAACTAGCCCCAGCTTAGCACTGCCAGCTCTCTAGAGTCTGCAATTGCATACTTGGAATGTGACAATTGTGACGTCTCGACAGCCAAGCGTACGTGCATCGCAGGCGAGCTTGTATGCTCATTCATTGCAGTGACTTTTATATAGTACTCCGTGTCTTTGACGAAACAGATTTTAATGCGACAGCGTTAAGGAGCTCGTGTTGCAGAAAACCTGGTGTCGGCGGCGTTGGCCGTGAGCGATAAATCCCGGGAGGCACTTCATAAATAAAAAACAACTTGAAAGATAGGCTGGGTGGGAATCGAACCAGGGTCTCCGGAGTGCGACACGGAGACGCTACCACTCAACCACGAGTTCGATGGTTCAAAGCGGTACAAAAGCGCCTCAAGTGAATGCGTTGTTGCCTTAGAAACGTGTCGTAGAAAGTTATACTGCGGTGTATATCGGTAATTATGAGCGTGTAACTTGCAGAAGTCGCAGTTACACGAGTAGCAAAGTACGTATCCGCTACATTTGTTCTGCGCACACGCAGAGCCATCTTGCGGCAAACACAAAAGACCCCCTCCTCGGTATGCGCGGCACTGCCCCAACACGTGGCGCGCCACTCGCCCGCTTCTCCCCTTTGGGCCGTGCGGGGATCGGTGCGAGGATGCCCCACCACCCTTGCGTTTAATAAGTTTTCTCGCTCTCTCCCCTTTCAACTTCCAGCGTGCGTCACTCGAACCCTCTGTTTAGGCGACGCGGCTCCTCCTTCCGCTTACAGCACGATTCCTATGTGCAGCGTTCCATGCGGGACGCCTCTTAGTGATGCCGTAGCGCCTCTGGTGGGAAGGCGTCCCCTGCGATGTGTGCCGAGCTGCTTCCGAGGAGTCATGCGTCTGCGTGGTGCTCCCAAGTGAGATAGACAATGATCCCACCAAGGCGTCAGCCCCATGATCGCGTCGGCCTTCATGGCGCGTTGCGGCCCGGCTGTCCGTGCTGATCGCGGCGTTTGGCTCGCGTAGATCGTTTCACCCTCCGAGACACCGAGTTCTTTGGTTCGTTCCGCTTGCTCAGACACACATTTCGTTGCCATGCCGAACTCTGCGTTGCTCGGCGCTCACCGCGTGATTGGTGGGTGCAAAGTCCGATGCGGGGCACCTCATAAGTGATCGCTGCGCTGTAGCGCATTGTCTTACACCCCTTGGCGGGTCGACGGGAACGCTCTCGCGTTCCACTCTTGAAGGCGAAGCTTAAACGTCCTACAATTTTTGTGCACAATGGGATGCGTGTGCTCAAAACACCTCAAGTTTTCCTTTAGGTACCTCCAGACACCCACATTCCTGTGCTCAGCAGTGTAACCCACTGAGAGATTGTCCACATAATAAATTGCTTTGCCTATGTCCATGAAACAGAATTTGTCAACCTGCCAAAAGGAAGGGCATGAATGGCTGAAAATTGATGAGCTCCTTCATGGAGTTCCTCCATGCATCAAACTGGTGCCTCCATGCAACAACCACGGTGCTCCTGTAGCAGAATTGTTCAAGACACTTGCCACCTGCATCTGTCTTGCTTCCCGTAGACTCCATTAACCATTGTTAACCCTGTATATTGAATAGAATTGGAAGTCCTATAAATCTGAAGCTAAATGTGCAATAAGCATGCCATAGTTTTCACAATAGCAAGGACTGGTCGATTTGTAGTATTTTGAAGTTTCGAATATTCACACATCCCTTCTTTCGAGATACAATTCCTCCACTTTGCGGATGAATGCAGAACTTATTTGCCAAAATTATGTTTGTGGCATCGTGGAGATTACTGCATAAGTCGACAGGCATAGATAGAGCCCAATAAGTGTGTTCAGATAACAGATTTGCTTTTGTGACTTCCCGCATGTATGCATAGAAATTTCAGTGTCTGTAACAGTAGTAAATTTTTTTTAAACATTTAAGGCCACTGGATGCAGTGATCAAAATGCCACCATCACGTTAGACAGAGCAGTTGTACCTGAACATTGTGCTATAACTCTTAAGACAAATGGGTAAGTAAAGCATGCCATAGTTTGCACAAGTGACCAGTGAACGTAAGCAGACTGATATAGAAATGGAGTGATCAATGACTAGGATGCAAAGCCTTTTGCACCACAGTTGCAAACCTTTTCTGCAAAGTCTCGGTATATGCATGAAAAAGCATTTCAAAGTATTTCTACAAGGCTGTTCCACAGCACCTCATGTGTATGGTCATGACTACTGGCATAGCTGCAAACCTTTTGGACACCTCATATTTCGACAGCTGAGTTCCTGATATTTGCTGCTGTGCCTTTAAAAGACGCTATATTAGGGCTGACAAATTGTTTGACTAACCTCCTGAATAATCTGTTAATTCTTTCATCGCAATTCATCGGTCGTGGTCAAAAATTTGGTTGCCGTTTAAATTTTGAACGCAGGTGTCAAGCATCTTGAACACTTAGGGTGTCTTGTCTTGACATTATATGGCTCATTGACATCTATTAGCTAAAGCTTAGTAAGCTGTTATGTCATTTAAGCAATCAGGAGTAAGCTACCAAATTAAAGCATCCCAGGTTGATCAGCAGAGGTTCCCCTTCCACGCCACTGGTTGCTGTCTTGCATACTGTAGCTACGGCCATTTGCAGGAGTACTATGTCTGACATTATTTTTATCGGCAACTTCGTCTGCTGGATACTTGATGGTTCCCCCACACATGCAATCAACCTTTCAGTGCAACTCTAACGTCCGCAATATTTGCATATGGTCAAACTGTGGATGACCATTACAAAATGCTGCGTATAATTGGAAAACTGTAAGCTCAAAGGCTAATAAAATATGTTAATCTGGCATGTTACACACAAAACGATGATATATCGCTATATACGGTGTCTCGTCATCTGACAAGTTCCTTTAAAATAAATTGTGTCAAATTGAATTCCAAATAGATGGCAATGCACTTAAAATGAACATTTGATAAAACAAATTTCCATGGTCCCTTCATGTACAGCTTAATCAAATGAAGTCCATACATGCCACATGGTGTACGGTACCAGATGAGAAGAGGCAAGGAGGCTAAACAGGTACAAGTTTGCCACAATGCACATGGGGGTGCATAAAGAAAAACATGATTTAGAGCGACAGAATGAAGAGGGGGGGGGGCAAAAGAAGATAAAATTTCAGCAGAAGTCATTGGAGATGATTGTTGAAGTCAGTCATAGCTTTCCACTTACCCTGCTGCTGCTCACGCTTCCGCCTCTCCTCCTACGTGCATGACATTGCATTAGAATGTTCCTGCTATTCGGATGTGGTGGGTAACCTGCTGATGGTCAGTCGGTCATGTCAAATTGTACACTTGAGATAATTTGAAAATGGATGCCTCCTCCACATTGAGCATAAATGCTTACGTGCGGTCTGACTCCTTCATCCTAACATCCTTATACAACTGACCATCAGTTAAGCGTGTCACGGGGTTGTCATCTTTGTGCGAAGCAATTCTTTTTTTAAAGCCAATCTGAAAGGGCAGCTACCACAGATGTATTGGCAAGAAGATAGCCAAGTAGCTGCTTGAGCGGCAATGGAAGAAAGGAAAGTGGCTATCAAGAAGCATTCTGCAGCCCCTTTAAGTTTTATAACAGACTTAATAGCAGCCCTCGATGCTGTTTCTTTTTTCCTTCCAAGCCACATTGAGCATTCTGTGCAGTAGAAGTGAAACTTTCCGGTTTCAGCACCTCAGCCGATGTACTCCTTAAAAAGGTACTTAATTACATCTACTCTGACTCAAGATCAGCCATACGAGCCTTTCTATCTGGCCTAATCTCAAAAGAGGTGGCGGATATAGTCAAGCAAAGACTGCCTGATGCTTTTCATGCTATCGTATGGTTCCCGGTACACATGGAAACCAATGTACATCCCAGCAAACCCAACCCGAATGAGCTAGCTCATGACTAAGCGCAAGGTCTAACATTCTGCAATGGTCCTGATACACTAAACAGTCAGGATTGTGTGCATAACTCGGACCCATTACTCTTTTCATGAAATAGTCAAACACTATCATCTTGGGCGCAGGCATTTCCCACTCCCACCCCCAAAGCTAACTAGACCTCAATCTTCCGCATTGAGAATGTTACAAATGAGATCTTTCCCTTCGAGAGGAAAGTTTAGCCGCTTTGCTACGGACATCGACCCACGCTGCCTTGAGTGCAATGAAGAGTATTGCTCGTTAGCACACATGCTCTGGCAATGTTCTGCGTTACAAAACGCCTCTTTTAGTAAATAAGAAGACTGGGAAGAGGCCCTTAAAAGCGGCGATCCCCAGGACCAACTAAGGGCTGTGCAAAGGGCACACAAACGGGCAGAGGACCATGGTCTTCAGCCCCAACGTGGAAGTGGCCTGCAACTACGACTTATTAGCTCCTTAGGACCTTAATAAAGTTTGTTGACTGACTGAATGATTGCGGGAACATAGTTCCTTTCAAGAACATATACAGTCAGGTTCTAAAGAACTTTGACACCTTTTCATAAAAGCCCATCCTCTACAGCAAAATTAACTGTTGTGGCAAGCAGGTCTTGTAGCGGGTGACTGCCGTGTGCATTTTTATGGCCACCAGCACCTTCTGCAAAAGCCATTTCGGTAATGTTCTGGTCATCAAACTGATAAAAAAGAACTATCTGTTTGATTGGCAATGTCACCAGATGCCTTGGAGCATTGATTTATATTAGTAGACTGAGAAACCAGCTTGGCTTGACTGTGGTCATTATCATCTAGTTCTACAGCATGGCTATGTGACCCACTGATTCATTCAAATCACATTCAGGGTCACCACCAACCCTGGAGGCTTCTTTAGACTTTTTAGATTTATTTGTTTTTTCTATAAGGACTACGAAATCGCCAAGTAGTTGCGGATATTCTGAAGACAACTAAATTTTTGTTGGTTGGTCAAGAGTGCATCCATGTGGCCCCACACGCCTGGGCAGACGCAAAGTACCATTGGCGCATTATTGTCGATTGCTGTGTCACAAAAAATATGTGGATTTATGTGTGGAACGATACACACTCCTACAAAAAGGAAGAGGTTGCTTCACCAGCCACCTGAATGCTCCCAAGATGTGTTCACATGCCAGACGTGGAATATAAATAAGAGCACAAAATATGGTAAACTAGAAAAAATACAACTATTATGTTAATAAATTGGAAGGTAACCCTAATGCTAAAAATGCGGAGTGTATCCTAATGACATAAACACACTCTGGAAGTGTCCCAGTCACACAGCACATCAAAAGAAAACACAAATGCACACACCCCTCCATGCGAACTCCTAGGAACAATGAACTGCTGATTGGTGGATTATGCAAAGCCAATATATAGCTCTAGACATCCGCAGTCTACTTCATCGAAGATAAATGACGATCAAATAAAGACATGTTTGCTGGGACTTGTAACGTTTCAAATTCCTACAGCCTTTACATGAGCAGGTGGTAATCATAGTTTTTGCAAAATATTTGCGCTTCAAGCACGAGTCTGTAATGCTAGACCACTCTCCACTTTTGTTGAAGCCATGACTCTAAAAGAAATGATAGTACTGCTACTTTAACATATGTTGGCCTTCCGTCATGTCGTGGTGCAACCAGCCTGGGGTGCACCCTGAAGGAAGGTTGTGAATTTATGCACGGTCACATGTACCGTTGTGCTACAGGGTCCGAAATGTCATAGTGTCAAAAAGTCCCATATACACTTTTTCCACATTATAAACATAGGTTTTCTTTCCATCTTTTCCGGATACATGACATATCGACCTGACCTGTATGAATAAAGTTACTCGGTCTCTTTGTGAATCAAGCCTCGTACCGAGGCGCCCGATGCTACAATAAACAAGCCGTATACCGCACCTCCTCCATATTCATTGCGCTTCTGCTTTATTCTTGGGCAATAAAATATCAAAATCCGTGCATACGACACCCACTTCACGGGGGATGCCTGCACGACGACACAAGGCGACGACCGAGTACGTTCTGATGTGAACCATATTGAGCATGTTCAAATAAGTTGCAGTAGCTTTCAGCCCAAAACGAACGAGGTAAGCTTAGCGATACAGGTATAAGTGTTTTTTTAGAACATCCAAACATGCAAATGGCAGAGAATGGGCTGAACCCATGGGCTGAACCATTTGGCTGGACAGCTCCTGAGCTCCAATAGGCGATGGATGTTTCTGGATGAATAAGAGCCTATACAGGGAGATGCACGGAGGAAGAAAGGAACGCCTCCTTTCTACATGCACAAACAAAATGAAGAACATACTAATTTCCTCTTAGTGGCGAGGAGACAACTGCGGCCACCCCGGCCGGCACAAGGGCCAGGGCAGCTTCTAGTTTCTGGCATCATCATCATCACCACGCAATTTGGCGAGTTTTCAAGCGTACTGCACGTGGTGTGCTGTGGCTCGCGGTTCGCGCGCAGGTTACACCACGCGATGGCTCCGAAAAAGAAAGGACCGTTCTTCTTCCTCATGCGAGAGCTTCAGAACGAGCGCAAGGAACGCAACCTGCCGTGCTCTCTGGACGCCGTCCGAGAGGAGAGAAGTGGAAGGTATGCCGGCGCCCGAGGTGCCTTCGTGTATTCGCTAATTTACAGTTTCGTTCGGTGATTTCGACCTTATTCGTTATTCGAAGGTCTGGAGAGCAGTTTTAACCAGCACAACGGCGCTGTCAGCGACGCTGCGGTAACGCCTTGTCATTTGCGCGTGCACTCGCCGCGTTCTTGTGTGTCTCGGCCGGTGTCTGCCGGTTTCGATACGTGAACGCAGCAGTCACGCGTTGCCGCACTTTCTGCTACCCGTGCGGATGAAGTTGAATGCTGTGAAGCGTCGTACTGCATTGCCATTCATTGTTGTCGTTCTGTTTTACGAGCTCAAAAGAAAAAAAAAAGAAAAACTGGCGTTACTTTTCAGACGCTCACAGAAGAGCAAAAAGCAGTGTACGAAGCCATGGCGAACGACTTCAAGGAGCGCGGAAAGGGAGGATTACACAATAAGTTCACTTCAGATGGTCGCAGCATCGCCGTGAGTAAACATGGATACGGTAGCCACATGGACTTGTTGGTCTGGCATGTAGTACTTTTCAACAGCGCAGACGTAACGACAGGGATGTAGAATGACACATCAGACGAACACATAGCGCTGTGTTTGTTTAATGTGCCATTCTATGACCCATTCTATGACCTATTCTATGTCCCTGTCGTTATGCCTGCACCATAACCAAGTAGAAGATACTGACAAAAAACTAGGCCCGCTCGTTCTGGCGCCTTTGGCATTTTGAGTTCACAAAGCAAGTGCACGTACCGTTTTCAGAGTGTATTGAAGGAGGAAGATGAGAGAATACAGCTCCGTCGGGACATGATAAATAGTATTCAACGTTACGTAGACGATATTGGCACAGTCGACGGTACGTATACTTTTGCCATTAATCATAGTCACTGTTAATGCAGTGTCAAGTAACAGCATGCTCGTCGCTGTTGTGTTGTCGTTTCACCTGATTGTGATTTATCAACTCACCCCCCCCCCCCCATGACATTCCTCTTTTTTTTTTCACATCTAGAGATTAAAAGATGGCCATTTTATATAGTGTCCTTCAATATACTCTGCGAGGCGAATGGCATCTACTACCCACTGGAGATAGGACTGATAGAGTACTCAGTCGAACAAGGCTTCATAAGGGCCTACCACAAATTCATCGACCCTGGTATGAGCTTGCTTCTTTTAATATTTTTTTTTAATTGGAAGCTTTGTGCATTGTAGCTTCTGATATTAATTTCCAGTAACTTGTTCTCAGGTCCAATACCGCTTGGGTTTGCAAGTGCCGCAAAAGACCACAGTAAGTTGCGCTATTGTTTACGTTAGCTTTCAGCAGTGACTTGTTCCCTAGCAATGTGTATATTGGTAATACTAGGACTCAAGCTTGCGATTTACTTAGTCTGGTTTGTGCAGTCACCATATGTATGAAAAAAGGAACATGCAATCACATGGCCAATAGCCTGGTTGGCTACATGTGTGGTGCTGCAGCAAGATGGGAAAACAAAATAAGAAGGGCACCATTCCTTTTTCTGCTTGCGTACCCTTCATGAGCATTTCTTTGAGATATTGCACTCTTTCTTGTGCCATGCCTGCGAACGTGAACAGTTCTATGTGAATTTGTTGTGGATTTGCTGCATCTGACGTAGCTTCGGAAGTGTTGGAAGTTAAACCGCGAGTCTGATGGGCAGCGTGATTGCCCTAACAGATTCTTCCATTATTCTCCGCTCACAAGCAATATCAACACAGAAAGAGGGAAGGACTTTCAAACTGACTCCAACCAAATAACTGAATTTTATTAGCCCGACGTTTCAGAGCCCATTTGGCTCCTTCCTCGGGGGGTAGTTTTTCGGGAGGTGGCGGTGTGCAGCTTTTAAACGTTCTTTTGTAAAGAAAGGAAGGGGAGCACGGAAGGTGGGGAGAAACAAAAGGGGGGGGGGGATTGAGGGCTGCCGTGGCACTGGGCGGGGGGGGGGGGATGAGGGGATGAAATGACCGGTGCTGGGGAAGCTTGGCAATTTCTTTCTCTATGGCTTGGCCCTCGAAAGTGCCGCTGATGGATGGTGAGGAAATGGGGGAGGTTACAGGGCCACGCCAATGTTTTTGTGTTGGTGAACAGAGTGGGAGTCTACCTGGCTGGGCATCCTTTTCTTCTTTTCGTCATGTCGCCAAGGCCATGTACATACACCGAGGGTAGGTTGCCCTTCAAGCGGTTTATGTTACCCCCCTAAGCCACCCCCCGAAGAACTACCCCCCAGAGGAAGGAGCCGAATGGGCTCCGAAATGTCGGGCTAACAAAATTCAGTTATTTGGTTGGAGTCAGTCTGAAAGCCCTAATCTATTTCCCTACCTGACAGGCAATTCTGTCAACGTTTAGGCAAGTGTGCAAGTGTGCAAGAGGCAAGTGTGCTAGAAGCGGTGCAGACTAACAGGAATGACACCGCTCTCTCCTTTTGTTTTTTGCATGTCGCCACAGCACTGTGTGACATGCAGCTGGCTGGGCTAGTTCCTACGCGCTTACACACTCATTCATAGGGCTAACAATATTACTTCATAAAGTTGCCCCGCAGGCACCTTGACTCTCGTCAAACTCGTAATCTAATGCTTATCTCACCAGAAAAAAATAAAAAAGGCAGTATATCGTGGAAATAACTTATTTCACAATTAAGGCATTCTTGTTATACTTAAATGTACACTAAAGCGAAAAATAATTGAACTTTTACACTTAAAAAAAAGGCCACTGTTATAACAAAAAACTGAAGGCCACTGGTGACATACCCTTGTAGTTCCCCCCACCTGCCAGTTGCAATGTCACTGATTTTTACGGTGCCTGTTTGGACTTCTTTAATTGGTAAATAGGGGCTACGTTGTGTTCTAAAGAAAGCCAAAGGCAACTTGACAAGTTTCAAGAACATTTACCCTGCCACAATGGACCAAATATGAAATAACACTTTGAAATTTGTGATGTCACAGTGACATACTGGTGCTAGGTTTTTAGTGGAGAATAAAAGGTGTAGGTTTGGCTTTCTTATTCTGTTCTAGTAACCAATTAGGTAAAAGCTTAAGAGTATAAGAAAACATGCATACATGTGCTTACATACAAACACCAAAGAAAAAACTGCTTTTCACCTGTGAAAGGGTTGGTGTGAAAAGCAGGGTACTGTCTTGGGTTCCTGTGTGTGTGTGTATGAAAGTGTGTTTTCTTGCATTCTTATGCCAAGATGTGTTACCAACAAGCCCAGCTACAAGTTATCCTAGTAACCACTGTTCTACTGTGAAATTAAATTAAAACAGGCTTTTTGAAGAATACTTCAGTCTGAAATGATCTATTACTTTGAGTATGACTCTTTATGCAGTCATAGTGAAGCAACGCTACAAAAACACGGACGAGGGAGGAATACAAGGATGAAGGCTGACTGCCAACAAAAGCTTTGTGTGTGCGCAAATATGCAGTGAGCGCTCATCCTTTTGTTGTTCTCTCGTCCCGTGCTTTTTTTAGCGCTGTTTCACTAGGAAGGTATCGTACCAACTAGCTTGCTCCCAGACCTTATTAATTTTTGTACAGGTTCGTCATGGTAGAAGTGGCACAAAAGAGAGAAAGACTACACGACGTGGCAGGTGCCCTCATGACAGGTCTCATGTGTCGTCTTATTTTGTGCCATTTCTGCCAAGAGGGATCTAGCACTTCTGTTTAGGGACCATTGAATTGACAAAGACTATAGGCTGCTGGTGAAGTTGTTTGCTAGATTTCTGCTAATTATTGCCTGACGATACATTTTTTTTTCTCTTTTGTGATTAGGCGAAAGCACACATGGCATCCCCATCACAGGTTTTGAAGAAGGCACAACCGACTACAGGAGCGTTGTCCGTGACCTGATGGCATATCTCCGACTCCCCATTGAGGATGCGATCCTTCCACCTCTCTTCTGCATGCAAGACCACATCCCACAGTCCGTTGGCTGCATGCGGTGGCTCGAAGAACATGCAAGTGAGTTGTTAGTTTGTAGTTCGCCTGCTCATTATCATAAAAACCCATGCATAGCTTGGACCCGCTTATATTCCAAGGCGTAAATTTGGAATAGCAAAAACGGGGAAAAAAAAATTTTGCTTCTGTTTATAGTCAGAGTAAAACAGTCACTGAAAGCACTTATTTTCATCACATTTCGCTCTTCAGTCGTTGTCGTCTGTTGCTTTTCATTCCGAGAGTCCCTTGTCGCAGATATCCTCCCATAAAAGCATGTCTTTAGTGTCATAAAGTGTGTTTAATATCGAATATTTCTAGAATGCGAGACGAATGAGCTCCTCGAGAATGCAGGCCCGAGCATCAGCAACTGGCCACGTGCGGTCACGCGGACTTTATCTCGAAAGTGATCTGCTTTGGGGGCGCATTCTAGGTGGGCCGACGGCTCTTAGCTTTGCGTGTGCTGTGTTCTCGCTGCTCGGTTTGCGTTGACGCGACAGACAGCAGGAAGGTGGCTTCGCTCACTGCTGCTGCCACACTTCCTCACACCGGCATTTTGACAGCGGGTGTCCACGGTCATCGAGTATGATGTGCTCATGCCTGTTTGTGCGTGCTGACACGATGTTTGTTAATTTAGTAAGTGAGCCAATGTTTACTTAGTTTTATGGCCGACAAAACTACTATCCTTTCTTCGTATGGATGTCTACTAATTTGTTATTGCAATTGATGCTTCACCTTTCAGGCGAAACTGCAGCTTTTTCTCTTGTCAACTAGAATATCAGCTACCTCCGATTGCCCTCTAATCCACATTGCTGTCTCCCTGCCTCCTAACATTGCCCTTAATATTTTTCGTTCCATCGCCCCTTGCAAGGTCCTTAGCTACTTGTGAAGCTCCTTAGGTAATCTCCAAGATCCTGCAGCATGTGCTAATACTCGTAAAATGCAATGATTGTACACTTTGCTTTTCAAGGATAGCGGTAAGCTGACGGTCATGGACCTGGTAATGCCTACTGTATGTGCACCAATTAACTTTTATTGTTATTTAAATTTTATGCTCAAATCAGTATCCCCTGTGACTAATTAGCCTCGATTAATGTTCCCTTGCACTGTTCTCGAATTCTCATTGTCTTTCCAGGCTGTTGGACATTACCTATGTTTCCTGCATATTAATCTTCAGTCCTACTTATATGCTTTGTCGGCCAAAATCCTCAGTAATTTGTTGCCAGTCACCTCCATCACTGATGAACAGGACAGTGTCATCTCCAAACCAAAGGTCGTTGAGATATTTGCCTTTGATCCTCCCTCCTCTTGTTCTTCTCAGGCTAATGGCTTGAATACTTCTTTTAAGCACACAGTGAATAACATTAGAGCGATTGCACCTCCTTGTCAGACACCTTTCTTGATCAATATTTTGCCACTTTTCCTGTGAAGAATAAGGTAGCTGTGGAATCTTGATAGGCATTTACCACATTGCTTGCCTCTATTTCTTATACTTCCCGACTCCACACTTTCTCCATGACTGCTGAACCAACACACTTCAGTAATCTGTGTAAGCCATAGGCAGAAGAACTTCATTGACCTGCGATTGTACGATGTGTTTTTCAGCCGCCAGATCCCGTGTGAGCATGAAAAGGCACGAGGCACGCATTACTGAGAGCAGTAGCTGCCAGTCACGGCAGCATTTCTGCAGTGCTCATCCTCCCATGTCACATGAAAATGCCCGCATGCACACAGTTGCTTCAAGTCGCGTGCACGGCCATCACCGTCAGCCCTATATTGCGATAAGCATGTTTACCTACTGTTTCACAGCATGTGGCATAGAGCCGTTTGAAGCGCACTGCACACATTTAACAACCGATTAAATGCACTTCTGTTCCCAGCTGCAGAAGGTGTCAAGTGAGCGTCATGTTTTACTCAGGTGGCATCATATTCTGGCTCGATTTCGTTTTGGTTTCTCCCATGGCTCTCTTGAAACACAATGCAATACGAAGACAACAAAGTGCGTCTCAGGCTGCCACAACTGGCAGGATGCTTTGCGTTACGTTTATGTAACTACAGTTCGGTGTGCCAAATTTTTTAGTGACTTTGGCTTGTACGTTTACCTAGTTAGTATGTCTTTTTTTTTTCTCTTCATTTTGCAAAAATTACGAGCGAGATTATACTGTGTATAGTTGGTTGTACTCTTTCAATCTCTCAATTACCCGACTGATGACGTGGTGTGGTCCATTGTTAAATACTCCTTTTAGAAGCCAGTCTGTTTATTGGGTTGAATGTAGTGTTGCCGTGGTTGTATTGGAAATCATTTTTGTTAATACTTTGTGCAATACCGAAAGCAAGCTACTGGGTTTATAATTCAATTCATTAACATCTCCCCTTTTATGTATAAGTATGGTGCTGGCATTCTTCCAACCCTCTGGTACACTTGAAGTTCTGGGGCATTGCAATAAAGGGTTTCAAGCTTCCTAAGTATGGTATCACCTGCACCTTTGATCCTACCATCTTTGTTACTACCAAATATGTGGGCACTGTCATAAACATATGGCAGGATGCTTACTTTCAGTAAAGTACTCTAATGTGATGGGCAGAGGCATGCAAGTGGCAGCCGTATTCCATCTCGCCAGGAGGCACCTTAGTGAATCACAGGTGGTCAAAGTTAATGTCAAAGCCTTGTCTACGGTATCTCACACTGCTGATGTGCTGCTCTGGAATGTGAGCCCAATCAGTTAGTCAATCTATCAGTCAGTCAGTCAATTTTCTTGCCTTGTCCATGCTATGTCACAAAGTCATCATCTAAAACTATCATCCCACAAGTCCCCTTTTTTTTGTTTGATGTTGCACGGGCTGATACGACAATGGCAAGCCTTTTTGCTCTGCGATCGATAATAACTCCTTGCACAGATTTTAATCATGCTACAATGACTTAATTCCGTGCTTTTGTATTTTGCTGAATGGGTGTTGTTGAAACACTGACACTTGTGAGTAGATTCATACTAGTTTCAATTGTGCTGTAAATGGCACTGTTTATTTGTCCTTACAAAGGGATCACCCTGGACTTTCCGATTTGGGACATCCTGCCACTTCTGCACAAGCTGCGAAATGTGGTTGGAGAGGAGATCTCACATGCCGAAGCCGAGAACATCCTCAACTCAGCCTTGTTCGACTATGAGCTGAAGTCTCTGTAAGTATCCTCCCTCCTCACATTGTATTGCACATTGCCATTGATCCTCTTCAAAATTAACTCTGTAAAGTGGGACCTTTCTTGTTTCGGTCATATTCGCGGCGACCAAGATGGTGATCTGCTGCGTTTGCCACCAGCACGTCTGTTCCACGTGTGGCTGCAGCTTAAAGCACAACGCTGTCTCATCAGCATTAAAAGTATTCCTTGGCGAGTAGCTTTCATAGTACTGCTTGCAGAGTGCTACTTTTCCATGTCGTGCATGTGTCAATGTCCACGTCCTTCGCCTTGCTGTATAATGTGTGGAAGGCAGTCTGTGTCATTCCCTAAAATAGTGGAACCAGCCCTCGGAGGCGATGGTGTATTGGGTGTCCGAGTGCTGGGCAAAAGCGGCTGCCTTTGTCAGGATTAAGGGGCACCTCAGAGCGATGTTTTGACTACTAATTTCTTTCACCCGTATACTTTGTTTACTTGCATTATGATCGCACTCGCGTAATGATCGCACCCCTGAATTTTGTACATTGCAGCACATTGCAATCGCAACTATTCAAGCACGTAACTTGCGAGAGTTCAATCACACCCCTAATCAAAGAAGGTGAAACTTAGTGATGGCGTCATCGTCGTTAGAAAATGTAAAAAAATTACCGTATTTACTTGCATGAGGATCACACTCGCGTAGCGATTGCACCCTTGAATTGTGGCATCAAAATTAGCATTTTTTTCTTTCCCACGTAATGATTGCATCCTGAACTTGCCACAGCGATGTGTCCTGTGCCAAGACTAGCTAAGGATGATCGCGCTTACCATCTGTCGAATGCTACACGAATGACTCAAGAATACCAAGTGGTCTGCACATACCAAACAGATTCTTAAGCAGATGTCCCATTTCATTCCTTTTATCATTTCCCGCACTTCCATGAGAAAAAAAAAAGCTGTAACCAAGCTTGCCTTGGCTTTATTAGTCTTAGGCTTTATAATGGTTGTGGTCAACAACAACAAAAAGGCTCCTTTATATTGCTCTCATCTGCACTCGTGGGTACACAACAAATCGCGAGCGGCAACAATTGTAACCACATTTACACTGATACGTTAGAAGTGCACCCTATTCATACGCCGATGCTTGTAACACAGCCCAAGATATTTGCCCACCCTTAGCAGAAATTTGCCGTATCAGAATAGTAGCGAAGACAAATGCCGCCGTTTCGGCAGCATGCTCGCTATGTGTTTCTATGGCACTGGCAGCTAAGCGTGCCCATCTCTGTTTTTGTCCCCTCAAAGTGGACATGGCTTCATTATTACCGCAAACATGCTGATATTAACAATATTATTCATTACTGATATGGAACAAACTATATCAATGCACATAATGTACTCACGAAAAGAACAAAAAATTTGTTCGCCTTGCTCTGCCGGCCGCCTTTTTTTTTTTTTTTGGTGTCCCACACTGTTACAGCGGCAGTGTTGTCCTCCTATTGTCATCCCGCAGCAAATGCGGGATGAAAAAGGAAAAGGGATTCTTTTCACGGAAAATTTAACCCACGTAATGACCCACCCCTGAATTTGCGTTGAATTTTTTCACAGAAAAGTGGGATAATTATGCAAGTAAATATGGTAATCACGGCGCTCTGAAGTTGTGGGCAGTACTTGGCTGTGCGTAGCCTTCTTTTGGCTTCTAGGAATCTCTTCAGCTTCGTAGACATCTTCGATGGCCTTCATGATGTGGATGTACGTAGAAAGGGTGCTCCGCGGCATGACATACTTTGCGATCTTGAAGTTGCTGGCCATCTTTTCGTTGACTTCTTTCAGAATTTCAGCTTTCTGCTTGACGGTCTTAGGGCAGTGCCTGCCTCGCGAAGACATCCTGCAGCTTTGATGCAAGCTAAGGAGAATTGGCATGCGGAAACTTTACCTACCAACACCAGCAGCACAGAGTTTCAGTGCACAAAAGAACCAGTTCGTGCAGGTCGCAGCTGCTCTATTGCCGATGTTGATGCCCATTGTGCTTTCTTCTTTAGATTGGGTTGCCATGCGGTGAGTGCAGCTAGCCAAACGCCCCAATGAGAATAATGCTTCTACAATAATAAAGCTTCTAGTGAAGGTTTAAAACGACAACTCTTGGTGGCACGAGATTTCGAATTATCAGTGGAGGTGCCAATTCTTTAACGAAATAACGAGTTCTATTACCCATAAACTCCTATGAACTGTGTACCGGACTGTAGCGACTAGTTCATATTATCAAAATTTCAAATTAACGAGTGCTGAATTAACAAGCTTCCACTGTACTAACACACCTGCCAACCCTCCCGATTTGCTCGCGAGACTCCAGATTTTTACTGAACTTTCCGATTGTACGATCACTGTCTTATATCGCCCGAAAAGTGGTCTCTGTTCGCGCAATAGCGAATTTTGTGAAACTGACACTGCTGAATCTACTGCCACATCGTAATCATCAGCATCACCAACAACAGTCGCACCAGCATCATCGGTATCATCGACTAAGCAGCTGACTATGGTGCCTTGTAAGCCGACCAAAGCCAGAGCCAATGTAGCTGTTGCATTTCGTGCCTGGATTCCTCCATGGTGCATTGTTACTGCTGTTTGTGTGTATGATTAGTGTTGGCTAGGCCGTGTGTGTGGTGCACCATGCAAAGTTAGAAACCTCGTGTGCTTGATGCCATGGAGCTATCAATGCCCAAGAAAAGGTGTGTGCAGAAGCTTTTGTGATTTTACACTTCTGAATTTCCGTGCTTTATGACATCAAAAAAAGAACATTTTGCATTTTGTACAATGCGTCGATGCGACGTCAGCGTGCCTCACGGTGGCAAAGGTGACTTCAAACTGCATGTTTCTACGGCGAAGAATCAAAGCTGTGTTCGCATCGCTGAGCAGCAAGACAACATACTGAACTTTCTCCGGAACAACTGTGACAACAGTGTCATACGTGTGGAGTGTTTTTTACGAGATTCCTCGCCCAACACAACCTACCCCTTATTATCACCGTACACGTTGGGCCTCTTCTACGGCAAATGTTTCCAAAATGTGACAAGGCGAAGCATTATGGATGTGGACGCAAATCCAAAACGCAACTCTGAAGGATGGGAAGGTGGCCAACGTGAAATTTATTTCACAGGCATCGCTCTCGAGTCTTCGTTTCTTTATTCAGTTTCCCTCAGCTGCTGCCCTGAGAGTCCAATGAATCTGCTGAAGACGCTTTAGCTGCTTTCAAAGCTGAGTTTGCCACTCTACAGGCATTCAGTCTTCCAGAGGGCGTTCTGAATGAAAAAAGGTGAGATGTGCAGTGGTCTATGGTTGGAAAAATGAAAAACACTGATGGAAAACATGTTTCACCGAGTTGCTAATGTGATGCTGGATTTAATTGTGATACCGCATAGCTGCACAGTGTGTGAGACTATTTGTAGCATGCGCGAAAAACTAGGACTGAATTCCGCTCATTGATGTGCAACAAATTTTGGAAGTAAGCAAAGTCTGCTACTGAAAGGTCCCTGTGAAAGGACTCAACGAACATTGCCTGAAAGTTTGAACGAAACACCTCCCCCCCCCCCCCCCCGGTCCCACCAGAAGTTGAAACATTCAATGCACTCTGCCCCCCGTTGGCGCGAATAAAAAGTCTCCCTATTTTTGATCTCGCCAGGTTGGCAGGCATGCTGTAGCCATGTCAGTACAGGGGCGGATCTAGGAAGGAGGGGGGAGGGGGAAGGGACAATTTACGAGTTGATTTCTGCTCACGTGCTACAAACCGCCTTCACGAGGGTCAATGAAAAATGCTCAGTGTGGACGCTGTGGGCCCAGAAATTGTGCACTTATGCATCTTGCATGCTTCAACTACCACATGGGTCTGGCACAGACTACTGGAGTGCGCATGTGGCGTGTGAGGGCTTCGTTTAATCTGAAATGCACTGTGAAATTCCTTGTCCAAATTATGGAAGTGAATGGGGAGAAATGGGATGGGGCTAGATTCGTTCTAGGCGCTCACAGAGCCCTAAGGTGCTGTTTGTGGAACCAGGTTTGATAACCCAAGGTCTGGATAGTTGTGTCGTCACTGGTGATGATGACACAGATGATGAAAAGTACCTGTGGTGTGTGCATCGAATAAAGTCTAGGATGCAGCATCAACATTCCACCGCACCACATGGTGTTAAATCTTCGTCTCTGTCCCCGCAAGGACACCTTGAGACTCAAGGTGATGGTGCTTGACGCCACCACGGACCCTTAGCCCCCATAACGAGGCTGTAATCTGCACCGTGGCGACAGGTTGTAAGGTGAAGGGTAGAATCCATGAACGGTGGCGGTCGGGGCTACGGTCAAGCCCAGGCCGACGGGCTCCCCGTCTGTTTACCAGGTGGGGGGCTCTGGGACCTTCTTGTGTCTATAAGGGTGAAACACAGGTGACACAAAAGGAACCATTAATCAATACATGCCGCATGGATTCTCAATTTCCCCCTCTAAAAAAAAAACCGATCAAAACCGGAAACTGTATCCAGGGTGTCTACCAACCGGGAAAACCGGGAAAACCGGGAATTCTCAGGGATTTTTAGTAGTCTGGAAAAAGTCAGGGAAAACTCGGGGAATTTGGGCCTCCATCAGGGAAAATTAGCGGCAATTTTACTGAAAGGGTCGAAAGTCGCAGTAATGCTGGCTCGAGTAACAGACAGGAATCGTAATGAATCGTCTTTGACGCCCTGCCGTCGGCTGGAGGAGTTGCTAGTTTACAGTCAAGGACTGACTTTCCGGATTCCCAATAATTTGGATGGCTTCGCGGCACCGCCACGTACCCCACAGAGTCAACGTATCAGAACGTGTGAAATTTCCGACGCAAGAACTCATCGCCGTCCGATTTTCCGGACGTTTTGCCGTGACGGCAGGTCCGAAACGGCAATAATCAAGGAACCACGGCTGCCGTTTTGATTGCTTCGCCACCTCGAACCGGCACTCTCGCACGCAGATCCGCTGGCAGCCGTTGCCACCACTGCGGCAACGCTAGGCCTAGCTGCTTCGACGTTCGCTATGAAACTTCTTGTCGTTGGGTGCCGAGTTTTTTATTGAAAGAATTAGCGGCTGCCAGCAATGGCATGGACTCCGCCTTTGTGATCCTCGCGATTGACATAGAAAATGCCGGTTCCTGGAAGTCAGCTTCCCCTCTGAAAGAAATGTTACTTGGTGAAGCATACACAAAAGTATTGCAGTGAAGCATAACAAGCGTGGGAAGGGGCTATTGCCACGGAAAACAGTATGTATTCCTTAATTATACACGCGTGCACCCGGTATTTCCTGTCACATTACGAGCACCGATATGTCTAATATGTGTAGCGACAGGCCTTCAGAGCGTTTTCGAACGTGCCTGTGGCGGTTTGAGTCCCTAAGGGCAGTAAATGACACGCATTTATTTTTTTGCAACTGGCCGAATTTTCGGACGTTTCCGCGGCCCCTAGGGAGTTCGAAAAATCGGTCGTGGACTGTGCAACTGACCAAGATGCTTCAAATGGTCCTTGGGGCGAACGAGTGGCGGAAGGAGGACAAGAACAGAAAGGACCAACGCATTGAGGAATGACCGGGAAAGGAAGCGTGCTGCCGCCATTTTGAAGAAGGTTGAGCTAAAAAAATAAAGTTTGGGCTGATGCCGAGATGCAGGTGTCCCTCATCCAAACCAAAATAAACTCTTTAAAGCAGTGAAACACAACACTCGGGCGTCGTGCGCGGGCTGAGAGTATTTCAGAACAGTTGAGGTTGACTTACGAGTGTTGAAAGAGAATCTCAATTGTGACAGAATTCGGGCCTCATACCACTGAGATTGCAATCAGTTGATAGGAATAGCTCATATTCGAAAATATTTGCTTCTATATGCATCTCCTTTTTATTCATATTTGAGAATGTCCGACTCCATTGCAATTTTTTTCGAAGACACTTTATTTGCTGTGCATTTTACTAACCACTGCCTTCTATTCTCTTCTTGAATAACATAAACACTACTTTTTAGTATTCAAATTGGATTAAGTCGCTTCTTTAATTTTTTTTCATGTGCCTACTAGGGAGTGACAGCCTCAGGCGACATGTTTTCAGCCCGTCTTGACATAAAACATAGTTCTGCATCACTCAGGGAAATTTGCAATGGCACTCAGGGAAAACCTGGAAAACTCAGGGAATTTGGAAATGTCAACTTGGTAGACACCCTGATGTCGTCTGTCATACTCGCAGCAATAAAAGCTTTGCATTGGGCCCACTTACGTTGGGCCCAATGCAAGCGTGCCCCGAATTGTGCAGACTTACGGGCCCAATTTAAGCTGCTCAGAAACAAAGTTACTGCCATGATCCGTTCCGCAAAGCGAATACATTTTCGAGACAAATTTAAAGCCGCTAGTTACAGCAGTAAGAAAACATGGTCGTTAATTAACAGCTTTAGAGGCACTAATACGCGAGCTGATATAATGAATTATTTTCCTTCCAATTTATCCAGCGGCAGACAGAATATTTCTGATGAGTTTAATAATCACTTCTCTCGTGTAATGAGAAACGCAAACCTGCAGGTAGATTCTTGTACTTTGCGTGACAGCATTAGTGAATAGGCATATCTGCCTTCAATTTCTCAGGAAGAGCTAAGATCGATTATATTCAATTTAAAATGTAATAAATCTCCTGGAATTGACGGCATTTCCATTAATGAGTTGCGCAGAACATATGCATACATCCAAGAAGTTTTGCTAACACTACTTAATCGCATAATTTCAAGTGGTGAAATTCCTGTAAAACTGAAAACAGCGAAGGTTATACCTCTTTATAAAAGCGATGCACGTAATAAAATTGAAAACTACCGCCCCATTTCAATTCTGCCTTCTATCGCTCAAATACTTTAAAAACACTTATTGTTAACAATGACAAGCTTTCTGGACGCCCACAGCATTTTGTCGCCTAGTCAGTATGGTTTCCGACCCGGCAAAAGCACTCAAACCCTTCTGGAAGATTTATCCGATCAGTTAAATATAGCTTTCGATAATAACAAAGTTGCTTGTGCGCTCCTTCTTGATTGTAGCAAGGCTTTTGACAGTGTTCATCATGGTCTGCTGTTAAATAAGCTTTTCTTGTTAGGATTTCGGGGTGCTTTCTGGTCGTTGTTAGCAAATTTCCTTCGGGGTAGGCGTCAGGTCGTCTCAGTTGGGGAAGTTCATAGTGCATTCTCCATTATCAATGCTGGAGTTCCGTAGGGATCTATACTCAGCCCATTATTATTTAATATTTTTGTAAATGACCTCTCTAGCATGATACCCGTTTCTCTTTATTAACACGCCGATGATACGATGATCGTAACTACCGCCCACAGCTACTATGATGCGATTGCTTCTCTACAGTCTGCTGCCACAAAAGCTATGGATTGGTTTCAAAACAACCTAATTACTATAAATGTATCTAAGATGCAATTAATCTGCTTCCATAATCCTTTAAGGAGGGTAGCTCTTGACTATCCTCTTGTTTTGCATTCTTCAGATTGTTCAGCTTGTTCTTGTAGACCTTTAAAGTACTCTCACCTGTTGTAAAATATCTTGGTTTATATCTTGATAGCGACCTTTCTTGGAACAGTCACCTTGCTTACGTTTGTAAAAGGTAAGTCTTTTTTTGGCGCTTGGCGCCGTGTCCTGTCTACTGTACAATATAAGATACTACATGCCCTTATCAGTAAGGAAAACTATAACACATGCTTTAGGCTACAGTCTACTCCGGTATGGAATAACAATTTACGGGAACTGTGCTGTCCGCTAGCACAACAAAATAAATGCGATACTGCACTCCCTCTTAAAAAACATATCTTATGATCTGAACCTGAATGCTGACACAGACCGTTTGAAAGTACTTTTGATGCCGAATTTCAATGAACTTTTAATGCAAACGGTTGTTTTGAAACACTTCTGGTGCAGTCAATTTCTAGTTCCATACACAGCTTCCCGATGCTTAAGGCCCAGGGACCCCTTTTGGAGGCCACGTTGTTCCACAAGGTACGGCACTAGAGCTCGGGCCCATTATGTGCCCACCTACTTCAATAAATTACCGCACAGCACATTTTGTGCAAAAACAAAATATAAGTTAAAGAGACTGCTAAGGCGTGTCTGTTCGTAAAGGCGTACTTGTTCCATTTATTTACCGTTACTGCTTGTGTTTTGTGCATGTGGTTGTGCCATTCCTTTGCACCATGACGGTCAGTCTGGTATATAGTTATGCATCATCTCACGGTAATTTTTGTTCAGACGCATTGCTGTACTTCTGTGTTTCATTATGCCCAATGAAATTTCTTTTCACAGACACTGTATAAATTCTAATAACCTTTTTTGGTGTTCTATACTTGAGTTCGCTGCTTATAACAGGTATGTCAATGTACCGTGTATGGTTTTGCTGCCTGCCAGGCACTGCCACTCAAGCCTTCAAAGGCTTTGGCAGGCCTGTATGAATGTACTGATTTGATTATTGGCAATAAAAGTATTATTATTATTATTATTGTATATATAAGAACAAAGGTTTCAGTTGGTCCATCACTGATTATGCCTGTTATGAATGCAGGAACAGATATACATATACAAGTTGTTCATTACATGGATACTGTCATGGCTGCACATACTTCCATTGCAGCGTGGAATAGCCTAGCATGAGTGCCCAGATTTGGATAGATGATTGTCTGTAGCTGCAGAGATCTGTGTGTATCTACTGGTAGGGGCTGAAATTACGTGCCAAGCTTAGTAGAGGATGCAGCGCCAACCTGTAAATTTAATATAGTTACCGCAATGGTTTTTTGCATAGCTGTTTTTAATTGCATTTGTCACCTGCCTATCTGTTATTCATTCCAGATACCTCGTCGGCATATCAGAAGAGGAGAGCACATGCCAGCAAGTTAAAAGGAGCAAAGGTGCCCGTTCGAAAGCTCTGGCAGCGTGCGCAAAGATTGCGTCATTCAAGAAGAAATGGAGCTCTGTGAGTCTGTTATTATTGCTTGGTTGACGTCAGGTACTGACTTGCATTTCCTGCTTTTCATTTTCAGCTCTTCTGATGGCCGAAGACAGGCTCATGTTCTTCTGGCTGATGTTAATGTTCTTTGAATACACAATTGAAAATTGACCTTCTTGTGTTTGTGCTTTTTCCAAAGGCTATCCTGAGTATTCATGTAACCTTTTTGGAGTATCAATTATTACTGCATGAAAGACATTCGGTGGTGTTAGAAAAGGAGAAAGCTCACCCACAAAAGTTCAACTCCTAATTCCCATACAAGAACCAAAAGGTCGTTTTGTTCATTATTCTGGCTCACATCTTTATTTCCTAATGGACTCTACTGTACGAGTTCCACTTTAAGTAGACTACGTAACAGCTGGCTACAACAATGGGAAATGCTGCACAAGACAGAAGCAAAGGAGTGACACACGAGCACCTGTAGCAATCGCTGGTGTTGAGATTCCTTTTCTTCCGTCTACTTATGTTGCATTATTTTATGACAGTATTTACATTATTCATGAAACCTGCGTAACAGCACAGCAACCGTACAAACTCGTTACGGTGTCCATACAGCCACCGTTTCTCACAGGCGAGATCCCTTGTGTGCCAGTTGCAGTTCCGACCCTGAACTTGCATGTTACAGTTACATAACTGTTCACCCGTGCTACGGCATTGACAATGTTGGTAGGTAACTACTGCTTTAAAAGTTTTCATCCATGATGCGGCATCAGCAACGTTGGGAGGTACTACGGCTTTAATGGTAGTTTGCTTGTGGTACGGTATTGGTAATGTTAAGGAACACTACAGCTTCAAAGGTAGTTTCTTGAGTTACGGCATTGATAATGTTGGTTGGTAACTGGCTGCAGTAGTATCATGTATCAATACGGGAACTCCCTGGCATCAAGAGTTAGCAGGTTGTTTTACCGAAATATGATGGCGCTTTTTTTAACAGTGTACGCATACACGCGTGCGTGCAAACACGGAGGCACACGCACGCAGACACATACACAGGCACGCTCAAGACGTGCTCAGGCATAATCACTCTACCATTTCGGCTGCCTCTCAAACACATGGGCGTACAAACAGACTGCATAACACTCCCTCTACCATTACAGTTTCAAGGCCAACTGCAATAAATCGCTTCGCGGTTTAAATTTGGCGCTACTTCAAGTCAATGTGACCTCGGCGGGGAGGGTGCAAAACGATTTCTGACAGTTGTGTCACTTCACCACCCCTCTCTGACCTGCTTTAACAAGCTTTAGTGCACCACCAATGTTCCGACTATGTGCCAAATTGCATATGCTGCTTGAAGTGAAACACCGTCTCTTTATAGTCGTATGAAACTTTTTTTGACCCTCGGCCGATATTGTGAAATATAATTTTGAATGTCCTTTTACCATTGAGTTGCACTTGTGCATTGCCGTGAAGTTCCAAAGGAGAATGTCTTGAATTCCCGGACATAACAGGCATTCCGTGAAAATATGCGCAACATCCAGTGTGCCAAGTCAGGCCGTGGGCTACGTCATGTGCTCACCAACAAAAGCGGCAAAAAAGTACACTTCCTGCTAGGTTATCTTGCAGTGAATTTAGTCAACAGTTTACCATCGGCAATGACCAGGCCATCATGAATCGGAATAGTATGGCTGTCGTGAGAGTGAGTGAAAGAGAAAATGTGGCGAGTGGCTTCAGTACTGCACATTAATTATGACTGCAATTGTCTTTTACTGTTCTGCATTGCAAGGCCTCTGATCTTTCTTTCGCTGTCTTTATAGAACGCTACTTTAAACCGTCACGCCCATATTCATACTCCTGTCTTTGTTTTTCAGTTTTTTCTATGCTCGCGAACCAAATGTTGGCATTCGCAAGAATTGCTTTGGAAAGGACTTGTACAACAAAAAGTCCGTCCCCGCTCAGGCCGTGAGTCATTTAGACAGACAGTCTAACCTACCACAATCAATGTATTGTTCTACACGCATACTTATCTGGCCAGAATTTATTTCACACAGTCTATCTTTTCCCCTATAGAAACGTAATGCGCTAAGGATCACGCACATTACTCGTCCCACAAACGTTGTCGTCTTCCTGTTCATTGAAATGAAAAGTTTTGAAATTGGTAAGGTGACCTGAAAGCGGCAATGGCTCCTAATTTTTACATATATAAACAATAACATAAGAATGAGTGTACAGTCGAACACGGATATATCGAACCCACATATATCGAATTATTGTCTGTATCGAACTCGTAAATTATCCCCTTGAAAATTCTGTGTAAAAGTATAGAAATTCGTACGTTTATATCGAACAATATTTTTACCCGCCATTGGATATATAGAACGCCGCGCGATCTCGGCACTCGCTGCACCCGCGTGCTCCGCGCCTCCCCCGAAAGGCTCGGAAAATGTGAGAGCGAGAGGGAGGGAGGCTCAGACGGTACTCCCGCTGCGCACGCTCTCCGACTTGCGGCAACACCCTGCTTGCGGAACTGCTTTTATTTTTCTCTCTCCCAATGTCTCTCATCCTTCCCCCGCGTAACCATAGTGATCGCCTCGGAAAAGGTAGCCAGGAACGAAGGCGGCGGTGGCCTCCTCCTTTTGCCTTTTTTTTTCTTGTTGCTTTTTCACGAGTTTTGCTCAGCCAACCACAGCTCGTGCCTTTCGTACGTCGCTGTCGCCCTCGGAGGTGGCCATCGCGAGCGCTTTGTTGGCGGTGGCTGCGCACGTGAATTCTTGTGTTTTGTGCGCGTTCTTGTGTTTCGTGTTCATTATTGTTTTGCGTGCGTCTCACGACACGAGTGACTGGATCGTGGTGAGCTGACGCGGAAGCAATGGCCGCAGCAAGCACAAGCAGCGTCAAGAAGTGCAAGAACCTGGACTTTGCGACAAAGCTGAAAGCCATTCAGCGTGTTGAGGCAGGCGAGAAAAATGCGACGGTGGCAGACGACTTCGGGATTCCTCGGAGCACTCTAAGCACCTTGTTAAAAAACAAGGCGGACATAAAGTCGAAAGCGGCGGAGTTACGAACGTCGGGAGCTTGTTGTGTGCGCGCTCCTGCCCGCGAGAAAGTTGAAAAGGCCCTCTATGCGTGGTTTTTAGAGGTGCGGTCTAAGAACATTCCGGTGGATGGCCCAATGCAAATGGCTAAAGCCAAATGGTTTGTCGCTGCACTCGGTGATGACAACTTCGCCGACAACACAGGGTGGCTGCAGAGGTTTAAGAACCGCCATAAGATAGTTGGCAAAACCATTCCTGTGGAAAGCGGAGCCGTCATCAGCCAGGATATCCAGCAGTGGATTTCGAAGGAATGGCCGGAAATTTGCGCGAAGTTTTCATCCGCGGAAATCTTCAACGCCGACGAGACCGGGTTGTTTTGGCAGATGCTGCCCAGCAAGACGCTCGACGTCCGGGGCAGCACGTGTCACGGGGGCAAGATGAGCAAAGTCCGCGTGAGCGTTCTGCTCGCTGCTAACATGGATGGCTCTCAAAAGCTCCAGCCCTTTGTGATTGGCAAAGCAAGGGCACCGCGCTGCTTCAAAAACTGTAAGCAGCTCCCTGTTCGCTACGCCTTCAATAAGAAGGCGTGGATGACGCGTCAGCTGTTCACAGAATGGCTGCAAGCATGGGATGCCGAACTGGGCAAATCGGGGCGTCACGCTTGCCTCCTCGTCGATAACTGCTCGGCCCATCACACCACCTGCAAGCTCGGAAACATCGCGCTCAAGTTTCTGCCGACGAACACGACAGCAAAGTTGCAGCCGCTCGACCAGGGCATCATTAAGTCGTTCAAAGTCGGCTACAGGAGGCGACTCATTGATAGGCTTTTGGTGAACCTCCGCATGGGCACCGAGCTTAAGGTTGACCTGCCGGGGGCCATTCAAATGATGACGGGCGCCTGGAGAGACGTGAAGCAGGATACTGTGGCCAACTGCTTCCGGAAGGCAGGCCTCGTGACAGCCAAACTTCCTGAAACCTGCGAAGACGGCGACAACGAGTGCATGGACGACGCGTTTCGCGAGTTGTCGTCGCTTTTCCCCGCTGCCGTTCCAGCCGAAGTGTCTGCTGACGATTATGTGAACGTTGACAGCAATGTTCAGGCTGTTGCGAGCCTCACCGACGAGGATATTGTAGCTGCAGTCGGAGGGACCCAGGCTGACAGCTCAAGTGGCGACGAAGATCGTTCGGACGAAAGCACGGCTACACGCTCGTACTCCGCCGCTGAAGTGGCGGCAGCGTTCAGCTTTATTCGCCGTTGTTGCGGCGACATGGAAGGAACCGGGCTTTCGCACCTGAACAGCCTCGATAAGATCGAGGTTGGCGTCTTTAATTTCATTTGCAAGGCGAAGAAGCAGACCAACATAAGCGATTTTTTTTTTCACGCAAATAAAGCATTACGTTGCGTCGTGTGTGCGGAAATAGTTGTCATTCTTGAATGCGCCGATCGGTAGGTCATCGTCCGCCACAGGTAAAGTCTCTGGGCCTGTATTTTTTATATCGAATTTTTGATATATCGAATTAATTCGCGATCCCCTTCGAGTTCGATATATCCATGTTCGACTGTATTAAGACGGGAAGCTGGGCGAGTTGGTGATTGAACATGTTCCTATGGGTGGGCAGTGAAACCCGTGCGAAGAACGAGAGGAAGTACTCAATACGAGCGCAGTCTAACAAGTGGTTTGCTTTTTCAAACAATGGACTATAAGATACAGAAAATGTAAACGCGTGCGAAGTGACGGTTACAAGGGTGTTAGCCTATCTTGCCAGAAGGAGTGTGACAAACTCAAGAGCGGAGCTGAAGCGAATTGACGCAGAGTTAACTCTACGCAGTTGAATCATTGATGCAGAGTTAACTGTAAACAAGGTGCTGTATAGTCCGAGGCGCACTCAAACATGCAGAAGGCCGAGAAAAGTTTCGCAAACCACTGCATTAAGCCGCGAATAGAGACGCGAGACCTGAACGCCTCATATGCGTGGTCGTACAAATTTGCGAATGGCAACGAATCTAAAGTGACCAATGCCGCGTTCTCAGCCCTTATGTAGTACATGAATGTGTTTGTGAGCCTTGAATATAAATAAATCGCAAACATTCAGATTGAAATGACAGGACTGTAGTATTCTATGTTAGCACGCATTTGTTTCATGATATTGCTTTCTATTACCGCCTTAATGAATTTCGCATGCTTACATGATGTACGAAATTATTTAAGCTTGGACATTGTCACTTACGAAACGGCAACACAGGCACACTTTCTTCAAGCCCGAGGAAGCGGGATCGAATCCCGGCCACGGCGGCCACATTTCGACTAGGCGCGAAATGCAAAAAACGCCCGTGTCTCGTGCATTTGGGGCACGTTAAAGATACCGTATATATGGTGGTGAAAATTAATCCAGCATCCCTCACGGGGGCGTGTGTCATAATGAAATCGTGATTTCTGGCACGTAAACCCCAGAATTACATTGAGTTCCCTTTTTCTTCACTGTTAAAGACTATGTCGCTTGTCGTTGTGAAGTGCACAGGCGCAGAAATACACTTGGGCTACTACACACATCTCCTCAGCGTGTTGTCGCCTCTCTTGCACCTATACCGACTTGCACTGGAGACTGGTTTCAGAAGAATTAGGCAATCGGTTGAAGTGACTGGGTAGCAAACTACGCCGCCTGCCATGGAGACGTGGAATGCTGCACCTACCGGCGTTGGTGGTTATTTCTGCTTCCGGTCACCGACGCGTGTAGGCGCAGCATGCTTGGCTCTGAGCGAGCTTCGACAGTGGTCGTCAACGGCCGTGCTAGCCCGTCTTTTTCCCTGCCCATTGATTCATCAGGTGAACCTATGAAGCGAGCGGTCATGCTGCACTCCGACATCTCGGGGCGTCTATCGCATTGAAGGCTTTCCAAAGCGCCTGCTAGACGTCGGCGTTATCAAGGACGTTGCTGTGAACGGTACCCATGAGATGTCCCACGTCTGGTTCGTTGACCTACCGACGGATGAAGCTGAAAAGGACGCTTATAGAAGCAGGATGCTTGGACATCAAGGACCGTCTTTGCATCGTCGTCGACTCCAACCTGCAAGGGGTGGGTAACTTTGGATGTTAAAAGCGATAACATCCGGACGGCATACAGTGAATATGGTGAAGTGCAGGAGGTGACCAAGGATAGGTGGAAAGCGGAGGGCTTCGAATGTGCTGATTCTCCAAGTTTGAGCAACTGTTTTTGAAGGAGGGTATGGCACTGGACGACACACCACACCAAATGCGTCTTGGCAGTGGTACAGTGCTCATTGTGGCGCCAGGTTGAGCCCCTCTGTGCCTGCGTTGCAAGCACACGGGTCATATACGGCGAGATTGTAGGGTTCCGAAGTGCGCCGAATGTCACGCGTTTTGCCACGGACAGGAGGCATGTACTCGCAGCTACGCCAAAGGTGTTGGCAGTTGTACGGTTGTAGGCCAAAGTGAGCTGCATGGTCATGGATGAGGAAGGGGCCGAGCAAGCTGCAGCGTCCGCTACAGCTGACTAGAGCGGAACCGATCAGGAGGCAGACAAGAAAGGCAGCGTCTCCGGGCTGCAAGCGTCGGCCATGATGGGACCCAGCGCTGGCGAGCACCAAGAGACCGTTACAGTGAACATGGCCGGCGTTAGTCGGCAGTTTTCCGAATGAGGAACCAACGACAGAGTCCACGGACGCGATCAGCGTCTCAACCCCGAAAAAACGTCGCCACGAGGCTGTCGTGGTGGTGGCGCAGGAGCAGCGTTTGTGACAGGTTGAAGCATCGCTGGACGTGAATGGGGTGAAGAAGAAACCTCGCAGCGCCGTTCGGACGAGCGCATTGTCCTTTACGAAGGGTGTCAAAGAGGCTACCGTAAAAACCCGCGTATAATACGAACCCGAATATAATACGAGGTGAAATTTCTGGGACGAGAAATGGAAAAAGAAAAGGTTTACCCGCGTATAATACGAGTGAGAGAAACTCGGGGAAAACATTTATTGAAATCGGACTCAGCACTTCATTCACTGTCGTCCTCCGCTGCGCACTCATCGGACAATTCCTTGTCTGACATATCCTCCCAGAGGTACTCGTCCTCGGTGCCATCGAGCGCGTTCGAGATCCCGCACTTCTTGAAAGCGCGACGCACAAGGTCTTCTGGGATGCTCGCCCATGCGTCCACGATCCACTTGCACAGCGTGGCTGGCGATGCCCGCTTCAGCCGCCCAGTTGGCGTCACTGCAGGTTCACCTGACCGCATCCACTCTGCGTAGCACCGCTTCACCGCGTCCTTGAGAGGCTTGTTGACGCGAACATCTAGAGGCTGCAGCTGAGACGTCATCCCACCAGGGATAACGACGAGTTCAGTATTACAATCACGCAACAGCTTCTTCACCGAGTCGGCCAAATGGCCACGAAACGCGTCCAGCACGAGGATGGACGGGAACGACAACAGTGCACCGGGCCGCCTACACCAAATGGACTTTATCCAGTCGAGCACAAGACTCTCATTTATCCACCCTTTCTCATGGCATTTAACGATGACATTTTTCGGCAGCTCACCTTTCGGCATTGTCTTGCGCTTGAAGACGACATAGGGCGGGAGCTTGCGGCCGTCTGCCGTGCATGACAACATGACGGTAACACGCGTCTTCTCGTTCCCAGTGGACCGGACACAATCTTGTTTCGAGCCCTTTTCGTGCACGGTGAGGGGCGATGGCATGTCCAGATAAACTGGTGTTTGGTCAGCATTGCCGATTTGCCCTAGCTGAAAGTTCTTCAACTTGCGCAACGAAATAACGCGGCGCTGGAAAGCCACCAGTAACTCTTCAAACGATTCCGGCAGCTTTTGTGAAATTGAAGTTCTCCGGCGCAATGAAAATCCTGCACGGCACATATACCGATAAACCCAATGCTTGCTTGCTTTGAAGGTGGAGCTCGTTAGGCCTTTTTCTCTCGCAAGCTCCCTGGCTTTTGCCTGCATGAGCTCCACGCTCACAGCAAGATGCGCGGCTCGCTGTTCTCGGACGAATTCCGTCAGTTTGAGTTCAATTTCAGGGAATGCCCCATTCTTCGGGCCGCGAAAGCTTCTTCGCTTTCCGCTGCACTCGAAAAGTGCTTCTTTTTGCCGTCGCCATCCGCGGATACTTCCCTCGGTGACGCCAAACTGCCTCCCGGCCGCACTGTTGCCGATTTCCTCTGCCGCTAAAATCACATTTCGCTTGAAAGCTGCCGAGTACTGCTTCCGTGCCCCCGACATCGTGCTCCTTCACTAAAAACGATGCACTTCGCGAAGCGCGGTTAACACGTGAACTGCCAAGGTCCGCACTCAACAAAGAAAGAAACGATGCCGTAGCCACGCTGCAATAGCGAAGGCAAGCCGTAGCCAGGCAGCAATAACAAAGCCAAGTCGTAGCCACAGAGCAATAACGAAACCAAAACTTCGAGCCGAACTTTGAAATTTTTGTCCGGATCCGCATATAGTACGAGGCGGAAATTTGGGACGCTAATAACAGGAAAAAAACCTCGTACTATACGCGGGTTTTTACGGTAACCTTTATACGCCACTGTGGCAAGCGCACAAAGCGGGCGAGATGGGTAACAGGATGTCTTGCCGGCGGTCTCGTCCGGCACGAAAAATGTGTCGTTCGAAAGCTCCCTGCGCGTAGGAACAGTTAATGTTTGCGAATTAGCGACTAAAGAAAGCAACAATCGGCAATATCGTATTGCCACGGAACAAGAATTACATATTATCGTAGTGCAAGAAAGAACAGTTGGAGGTGAAGACCAGACCGTGGGCATGTTGCGCCTGTTCTTGGCGCATTATGATGTGTGCGTCAGTCATGCCGTTGGGAAGTCAGGTAAGTTTGTACTATTTGTACGTAGTTGCTTAAGGATATTTGTACATTTGGTTACAAATTGTTCAATGGGCCGCTTTGTAGTCTGTGATTTTGCTTTTGCCTGCAATGAGTGGCACGTGGTTTGTTTCTATGCTCCAACTGACTTTGCACAACGTTTAGATTACTTCTGCTGCATTAGTGAGTATTGCAACACTGATCCTATACTCATCCTTCTCGGTGATTTTAATTGTGTATGCTTATGACGAGATAAAACGAGTACTACGGCCGTGTTTTTATTTTTTATTTAGTAGATACTGCAGACCTTTCTGTCCAAGCAGAGGGGCAATAGAACGTATACAGACAAAAGAGAACAAATTATGAACAAACAAATACAAATTTATACAAATTTTAGTCACACTGTGTCTGTGAACTGTCGTTCCAGTCTGATAGTGTTCTGGGAAAAAAAAGGAAATTTAAATGTGTCAGTTCGAGCATAGTAGGGTGTTAGTGAATCCGGATGATGCTGTCTTGTTTGCCGTGTTATTGCAGGCGTTATATTAGTCGATGGTTTAATTTCAAGCCTGTTGTTGAGAAGAAGGGAAAGGAATTCAAGTCTTAGCAGCTTTCAGCGCGATTCAAGAGTAGGTATGGAGTATTCTGTCATAATTTTAGAGGGAGAGTCCAGTCTTGCGAATTCAATAAATATAAACCTGACTGCCTTTCTTTGTATTACGTCAAGACGCACAATATTTGATTTAGTGTAAGGATCCCATGATATACATGCATACTCTAACTTTGGTCTAATAAATGTAAAATAACAGTAATTTCACATTAGGAGGGTCATTTTTCAGTTTGTGTCTTAGGAAACAGAGTTTGCGAAAGCAGAACAAATATCATTAATGTGCATGTTCCCTGACAATGTGGAAGTCAGAGTAACACGTAAGTATTTGTACCTAATTGTGAGTTTCACGCAGAGCTGAAGAACCTAGTGTATAAGAAAAAGTTAGTGGGCTTTTTTGCGAGTAACACGAAGAAATACGGATTTATCAGCTTTAATAAACATACCGCATTCATTACACCATTTTAATATGTTATTTAAATTCTTTTCGAGGACAGTCTGATCATTCTGACAAGTTATGTCACTGTACAAAATACAATCATCGGCAAACAGTCTAATTTGCACACCAGGAGTTATGGTTTTAACAATGTCATTTATATAAATTAAAAACAGTAAAGGCCCCAAGACACTACCTTGGGGCACCCTGATGTGACTGGGAGAGTGGCGGAGCTTCACCTATTGTACCGTACTAAGTGCGTTTGCTCATGTAAGCAATAATCCAGTTTATGAAAATGCAGGTATGCCAATAATTCTAATTTTGAAGATTAATTTGTCGTGCGGAACCTTATCGAAGGCTTTTCTGAAATTTAAAAATATTGCATCTATTTGGCCATTATTGTCTAGAGATAAAGCGAATGAATGGATCACTGATACCAATTGCGTTACAGTCGAATAACCCTTTCTGAAGCCATGCCTAAACTCCGTGAGCACATTGTTTTCAGCTAAGAATTCTTTTATATAGTTTGCCACGATGTGCTCCAAGAGCTTGCAGCATTGTGATGTCGGAGAAATGGGACGGTAAGTTTGTAATCGTAGTCTATCTCCTTCTTTAAATGTTGGCTATCTCCTTCTTTAAATGTTGGAACAACTCGGGCCACTCTCCATTCATCGGGCAGTTGTGCCTACAGTACAGACGCAGAAAAAATTCGTACAAGAAAGCTGGCAGTAAGTTCAGGATAACGTTTTAGAAAGATGTTTGGGATTTCGTCTGGGCCACAAGAAGCTTTGGTTTGTAGGTTTACCGACATGTTGACAATTCCAGCATAAGAAATAGAATCCGCATCGAATACCTGTTTCACTGGAAGCATAGTAATGCAATCATCTGACACTGCAAAGACACTTTGAAAATACTCATTAAAATGTTGTGCTATGTCTTCGTCATTAGTTATTGATGTGCCCTTAATTATTATTTGTGAAATCGGTTTCTTTCTTTCCTTCATATGGTGCCAAAATTTTGTAGGATCATTTTTAATAAAGTTAGGCAGAGAGTTGTTATAATAGTAACTCTTTGCAGCAGTCACCTTCTGTTGAAGAGAGTTCTGCGCCTCTTTTATTTTAACAGGATTACCATGCTTTCTTTTTAACCTTTTTACTTTGCGTTTAATATGAATAACATCGCGTGTCACCCAAGGTGTGTGTTTGCGAACTTTCTTTTTTTTTCACTAGGGATGAATTGGTTCATGCAAAAGTGGCACATAATTTTGAATCGGTTCCACAGAGAACAGGCATCAGTGCTGATAAAATCAACTAGACGGTTTTCCATGTCCTCAATGATGGACACATCATCGGCATGAGAATGATCTTTGTAGCTAAGCACTGAGGAATAGTTTTGCGTCATCTGTAGAACTGGTAAGGTAATGCTCACTAGCCGGTGGTCGGAAAGTCCTTCTTCAATGCAAACAAAATATTCCGGAAAATCCTGGCTAAGAAATACCAAATCGAGAATGGAACTGCAAATGCCCTGTATGCGTGTCGGCTCGCGTACCACCTGTTTCAAGTTATATCGCAGCATAATATTGAAGATACTGTTGGTGTGGTTGCTGAACGCATTTGCAGTATTAAGGTGCTCCCAGCCGATGTTCGGTAAATTAAAGTCACCTGCCAATATAATCTTATTCTTTCTGTGCCTGTTCATTTCATCATCTAATTTTTGTAAGTATTCGGCAGTAGTATCCGGTGGTCTGTATATGGCGTAAACAATAAAGCTGTGACCCCAAGAACTCATCTTGACGCGCAAACATTCAATCTCAGGGTTATCTTCCAAGAGATGGGCAGAAATGCCATTTTTAATCAGGACGGCAACACCACCACCCCTAGTGCGCCTGTCTTTTCGGAACACTGTATAGACCGTTTTTTCGTACGCGCCGACATATTGTGAACGCAGTGGCGCCGCCTATGAGCAGCGCCTTACTGGCTTGGGTGAAAGCGGTTTTTTGCATGGCAGGTATACGCTCGGTGGTAGGTTCTGGCGTTTGTTTTCGCGGTCGTGCGGTCTGTTTAGAATGACGAGCGTTTTCTACGTGGTAAACGTTTCTGTGAGACGTGCTGAAGTGGTTTAAGGCGCCATGGCCGGAATTTCTGCTGGCGTTGAGGTGGACGGAACACGCAGCGCGATGTGCGCGCGCATATTTGAGCCTACAATCAGCCTCGGGGATGAATTGTGTATTTCTGAATGTTCGAATCACTACTGTGACCTTATTGCAGTATTATCCTCTATTCCTAAGCTGCGGTTTAGGAGTCATGAAACATACGCGACGATCGTGACAGCGTGGGTACCGTTCTGCTACGATAGGAGTTGTGCTGTTATACTTTGACAAGCGTTCAAACTGTTCGCTGCAGGTTACATTGCGTGACTGCTTGGTTCGATGGATGAGGTTTCCGCCCCTGAATAAAATAGTTTTGGCAAGTAATAGCAGCATACCTTACAGTCTGAATCAAGCTTGTCCAGCAAAGGGACTGTTTACGAACTGCGCGAGCGTCCTAAGCAGTGGTAGGTGCTGGATTACATATATCTTTGTTCTATATACCGCATGGTCCCAGCATACGGTATCAGCGGTTACATATTTATAAACGTTGTGCGGCGTGACTATGCGAGGTCCTACTGCGGCGTTAGCCCGTTTTATCTTGCTTTTTCGAGAAAGTGGTTGACAACCGAAATTTTTTTTTTCGGTTGTGTTCGTTCCGTTCTCTACGACGCACTCACACGTATTACGGAAATTTTGTCCTCAAAAGTAGGCATCGCATTCTTTTTATGCGATCCCTCTCATATATTATGGCTGTATGCAGGCCAAAAAGGCAATGCCGAAGCGCACAGCTTACATATGTATTGTGCTGGTCCACCAACCTGCAGTGATCGTTGTGTTGAGCAGCGCCATCGGCCTCATGCAGGAAGGCTAGCGTAGACATATGGTAATTTGAAGCCTGTTAGACTTGAAATGCGCGAGAACGATGCCGGTGCATCACAAATATTTCATAGCGCCTGCCGCTTAGATGTTTCGTGGTTGCCTAGCTAGGTTGGCCGTGCACGAGCACGCGCTCTTATGCTTTATGTTTTACTCCCTACGCCAAGCGATCAGATAGTGAGCAAATTTACCATTTCATGCTGCTAATACAGAGACACCGGTTTTCTTTGTTGAATTAAAACCGATATGAGCAAAATAGTTTACAACACATACACACACCGCGACTGATAATGTGCGTACACCGCGGCTGATAAAGCGCGTCACATTTTTGCGCCCCCAAGAGATATTTCCGCCTACTGTAGTTACCGATCCACCGAAAGGCTTCCCTGATGACCTTATATGAACGGACATGGCGTAAAATTTCACAAAGTACCCTCTAAAACCTCTAAATCGTTCCACAGTTCGCGACAGCAATACTTTCAAGCAGCGCCGCGGCGGACCGCCCAAGCCAGAGAGGAGAAAATGCTCTCCGTGCGCCCTATCCTCATCGCCCGATGAAACGGTCTATAGGAAGGAGGAAATATACGTCACTTATTTCATCATGTAGCCAAGTCTCAGTTAAGGCAGTAATGTGAGGATCATGTTTCAGTAATAAAATTTCCAATGCATCAGTTTTATTTTTAATACTGCTGGCATTGACATTAATCAGTCTGAGCTGCTTATGTGGCCCTTGGGGAGCGCGTCAATCCTGCGAGATTGTGGAATGGTTTAGCTCGTTTGCTGTGGGAGTCCGAAGGGAGCTTTGGGGAATTTGCACGTGTCTGTTTAGGCATTCATCCCAATAAAAAGTATCCCTGCCAATCTTATCATGGATCAATGAAGCTCTTTTTTTTAAGCAGCCGGTCTTCTTTACAACTGTCCCAGAGTTTTCTTTTTTTCAGTGTTAAAGGGGAATAATCGTTCTGAATGTAGATGTCAGAGCCTTTAAGTTTCTTGTAGTTTGCAACAATTGCTTTTATTTCACTGTAATCCTGAAGGTAAATTATGACCGGTCGATTTCCTTTGTTTTCTCCTAGCCTATGTATTCGACCAATAGACTCACATTTCACATCCAGCTTGTCTTGGAATACTTCTTTGACGATCTTTTCCTTCATCATAGATTCGGTTTCGTCGGCTAACTCCTTTATCCCGTAAATAATCACATTGGAACGCCTGCTATGGTCCTCCAAACTAGTCATTTTTTTTGTCTGAAAAGTCGTCACTTTCTCTAAGGATTTCAGCGTGGTTTCTACTTGACCGGTCTGAACTAGGGTTGCAGAAGAGTCAGGGAGCTTAGTTTGCACGTCCTCCAGAGTACGTTGTAAGCTAGCAAGTACACTATTTATGTTGCATAACTGCACTTTCATTTCAGTTACATCTGTGAGGATAGCTTTTTTGGCCTTCAAGCAGTTGGTCATACAGTTCCTTTTGTGTCGGTCCAGGATTTGTTTCTATATCACCACAAAGAAGTAACTTGCACACCTGTAAACACTCGTAAGCAAGGCTAATACACTGTTTGGGGCACGGTAGGACCACAATGCGACGATGGTCACTGCTAATTCTGCTAAATGTCGCAGAAAGACCAACCTGCACAACGAAGAGCAGGTGCCTGGTCAGCATCGTTGCAATGCCGGGTCCGCCGTGCCCACTGAAGTTCAAGCATCAGAGCGGTTCTTTTATACAGGGGGCTGTCGATGACGTCACGCTGCGCTGACCAAAAGGTGTCGCCAGAAGCTCAGGGCCATCAGAAGTTGACGGTGCGAAATGTTCGTTGGTTCGCACGTACTCGCTTCTATCGATGCTGATACGGTTATCCAAGTAGTACGCGTGGCTAGTCGTTGATACGGCGGCGGTTCCCAGCAAAACCTGCACAACGAAGAGCAGGTGCCTGGTCAGC